>NW_010172339.1:0-3905 GCF_000695765.1 Mesitornis unicolor | reverse complement strand
GTCCCTTTCTGCTTTGCTGCTCCCCAGCAGGTCAGTCCCTGACCTATACTGGTCCATGTCATGGAATTCCCAGCTCACCAAGAAAATCCTGTTACAGCCTATCTACTCTTCTCCAGGCACCTATCATTTATCTCCACAAAGACTACGTGTCACTTCCTGTGAAGAGGACCTTGGCACCCAGCTGTTTTCATAGTCAATACAATATATGCCTATAAATGCATTATATCACAGGAAATCTTTAGAATAACAAATTACTCTAGGTATTTGATTTATGAAATTAGAATAGTATGCTCTGGTACTGAGAGACTGTATTTTATTAAAATCAAGCCATGTGTTTCAGATAACCTTATTACAGATTACCTTATAAACCAGGCTGTTTGTCACGGCACCTATCTAACCATTCATATTTGTAATTGTCAGAAATCTTTTCCCACAGCTGGACTGAAGTAATTTAAAGCAAAGAGCTTTGTCCCTTCTGGGATCTAAAATGCTTTATTATGGAGGAAAAGAAAGATCTGGGAGTATTGATTCTAATACTCTGTCAAAATCCTATATATCCACATGCAATTAATATGTATTTTCTCAAAAATAAAAATAAATCCACACAGGACATAGTGGCAATCCTTTTAAACTCACGCACAGCAACATCAGTGAGTTTCTTGTGGCTTGTTGGTTTACAGAAACATGAGGGTTCTCCAGATATGACTGCATTGTTTCTATCTATTTGCAGTAATATTGCCTTATAGCATGATGAAGATAATTAATGACATGGGAAAAGTAAAGCCGAAAGGAAAAATGTCTGTGTGCTTGCCTCCATGCTATCCTCTGAGGATGAGTTCAGTTGCATGTACACCAATATATCCACCCACGTACAGCAGAGCAGTCATAAATACTCAGCCAAGAGCAATAATGTTCCAAGTAGGAAGGAAGCATCAAATTCCAGGAGGAAGACTTTTTTTCCCCCCTAGACCTGTATCTACTTCTGGCACTGAGTACATTTATTTATGGCCCTTCGGGCCATGCTACTCCTGCATTAGGATCTTATAAAAGCCTTGACCATTTGTGTTATGTTATCTTAGCATTTGATGTGGCCAGTATGATCTAAGAAACCTTCTAATGATTTACTGCTTTGTAAGACTCTGTCCACCCAAAATATGAAGTAAAGATAGCCAGACAGACAAGAGATGAATATGAACTCTCCCTTTGTGCCTTCAACACTATCCTATTTCAAAAATTATTTTAATTTTTCCTGTATTTGAAGAAAGTATTCCTAAAAGTCTTTTTATGGTCCAAACAAGGAGAAATCTCTAATGAGAGTACGTAATTTTTGGCAGAATCTTCTCCTTTTGTGTTATAGAAACCAGCTCAGGGGTTGGGCTTTTTAGTTTGGGTCTTCTTTTTGTTTTAAAATTCTTCGGAGTTTTGAGAAGGAGCTCAGTGATTTAAGAGCAAAGGACAGAAATTCGAACTCTAAAAACCCCATGAAAAATCCCAGTCTAGATATCATCTTATCTTTTACTTCTGCTCTACAAGTACATTAGAGTCAAAGAAGGGACTGTAGTGGTACAAGAAAAACTATACTGCTGATTCTTTAGACTAAGGCAAAGTACTGTATGACTCTGGCTAGGAGATGAGTATCAGCAGGTCTTTGGACTGTGAAGCTAAATCTACCAGTCAAATCTAGACTTCTACAATTCTGATGAATTTTCTCAGCATTATTCCGATGGCACAGAAATTTTATTCTGGCATTAACCTTGGCAGAAATCTCTCTGGCACCGTCAGATCTTCCTCCTGATGATGTCGGAGGAAAAATGACATATATGCAATATAAGATCAGAACTGATTAACTGCGAATTAAATGCATGTGTCAGCTCACGGCACCTCTTTAACTTGAAAAGTTGTGCAGCTTGCAGCCCAAGCCCTACTATGAGCTAAATTTGATTAATGCTAATGACATTCTTGAATGGGTGTGGTTTTGAATTGCAAAACCCAGAATGCTTGTGCCTTAACCAAAACTAGTAATACCACGGATATTAGCCAGATATTCTGTCTATTCTGAAGAATAGCTTGCAGCTGGACATGGAAATTCATAGATACGTGTATAAATGTATGTACGTATGCATGCATACATTTATAGAAAACCAAAAATTAATATTTAGCATGGGAAAAGGAAATGGAACTACATAATGAAGTACCAAATGTGTAACAAAATGTACTGTTATATACCGGGATATATACTGCACAGGAGAGAATTAAATCTAACAGTTTGGTTTAAATTAAAGTTGCTGGGCAACTAGACTCCACTATACTGATGTCTTAAGAAATGTGTACCTAGGACTTTCCTGTGCGCTGTATTATCTGAATAAATGAAGTCAACATTATGATTTTGGTGTGAAGTATAGCTACTGGCTTCAGGGTCTAGGCTGCCTGTATTAAAAGACAGACTTTTGCAGAATATCTGATGAAAGGTGTAGGAATATTCACTAAGGGAATGGAAAATACAGAGTATTGTTATGATGATTCCTCCCACACGTACGTTATCCTCTAATGAAAACTCTACATATTAGCATACATAATTCACTCTAGGGTTTATAGAATCATGCAATATGGAAGTAGCCTCCAGACATCATCCAGTCCATCATCCTACGCAAAGCAGGGTCAGTTAAAAGAGGTTGCTTATGTTCTTGTCCAGTTGAATATCTCCAAAGATGGAGATTTGATTTTCTCCAAAGACTGACTACCTTTTTGGGGAGAGGGAAGAAATCCCAATATCTACTCAGAATTTGCCTTCTTGCAACTTCTCTCTGTTGCTTCTCATGTTATCATTGCTTATCTCTGAGAAATACTTGGTTTTGCCTTCTCCACACTTTCATTGAACAGTTGTAGGCAGCAGTAACACCTCCCCTGAACCTTCTCCTCTAAGGTTTGAACAAAGGCAATTCCCTTGGACTTCCCTTGAGCTTCAGGCCCCTGGCCATCTTTACCATCCTGTTGTAGCACTCTATCCCGCCTGCTTTTCAAGACTTGGTGCATCTTGTGGGGCTTGGGAACATTTTCTAGCTGGTTGTATGCCCTAACATTATCATGATAAAAGATGAAGACAGGTCATCGGCTCATCTCTCTTTCTCTCTTTCTGCAGGATATACAAGTCAGGAGAACGTTACTGTGCGTTTCAGAAGGGTGGGATTTCAGTCTCATGATGGAGAACAGCTGCACCACAACCTAGAATTACATCACTCGATTAAAATTTTAACGTAGGCTGTTTATTTTGTCAAGGCGACCTCTGCAGTTTAACTCCTATTAACAATACTATTTGCACAATAATTACAGCCAAAGTACACGTTTAATTTAAGAATGTGAGATGTTTTGTTGTTGCGGACATCAATGGTGCTTTTTCTTTCCTGGCACTAAGAACTTGAAGGGTATTGATTAAGAACTTCAGGATTTACCCACAGCATGCTGCATTACAATTTACCCATGAATAGCTCATAATTCAGTACTTGATGAAACCTCAGCGAAGAGTTTTGTACATCTCTGACTTCAGATACTTTGCTGAGGGTAGCACTCAGATATTTTGCAAAACAGCTGCTAAACTGTCAGGTGTAATTTCCATTTTGTCATTTTTCCCCATATCGTGCTTATTTGGCTTAAAAAATAATCAAGCCGCATGGAATCCTTTTGAAAGAAAATTCTTCTGGCCTAGAAAAAATGATGAGAGGTATCATCTCTCAGGGAGAGACTTTAAAATACTCTCTGGTGCTTTTCAGAAATATGTCACTTTTCAGTGAGGGTTGTTTCTTTTTTAATAAAGAAAAGCTACTCCATTAGCCTCAGTGGGAGTTAACACAGATCCAATGTGCACAGCTCCTTAGGATGAGGAGGGAAATGAAATTTTTTCTGTCATT
>NW_010172338.1:3891-47028 GCF_000695765.1 Mesitornis unicolor | reverse complement strand
GGGGGATCTCCTTGTCTCGACAGGTGAATTAGTGATCTGGTGATAACTGAATCGGGTGGTTAAGCAGAAGGCTTTATTTAATTTTTTTTTTTCCCCAGACAGCTGTTTTGTTCAGTTGAAGTTGGCTTTATTAGCTGTCATTAGTGCATGCCTCTCAGGGTGGGTTTCCATGTGCTCCCCTTAAGAAAGGGAGCAGTTTGCTTTGATAGAAGAAATAGAAATTCTGAATATGATGGTATTGACTTAACTTGTGTGCTTCTGTTCCTTTTTCTTCAAGCAATACAGATGAGGGTTTATAAACCTTCAGTTTAGTTTTCCAGAGATCTTTATTAGATTGGATTATAAACAGTCACAGAGAGGTATATTGCATGCTTTTGTACCATCTGCGGTAATTCAATGATGCTAATGAAAAATAATTTGGTAAAAATGAGAACTGTCCAGCCACACCCAGTTTCCAGGATACTTTCCCTGTGTGTCCACTCTCTTAAATGGTTAATTTGCAAGGTACAGTGTGCTCTCTGCTTCAGCCCTCTGCTTGAGGTAATTTCTTTTTAATGGCTTTAATTGTAACTATTTATTTCTGTTGGGATTTTCTTTCCCCTTTAAGAGGAAATATGTCTGTGGTTCTACATATTTATGATATAAACTGGTTTACTGTTATTCTGCCCCTCTTTCTTTGATCTATCTTGGTTGGTATACTATGAGTTACCCCACTGAAATGTGTGGGACTACTTGCAGGATGAGGTATTACTCCAATATGAGGAAGAATTTAATCCATACAAAGTATATTTACTTTTTAATTCTTTGATCCCTCATTTTGCATAGAATTTGTGTTTTAATCAACATTGTATATGAGCAAGACAAATTGCTGCAACTGGAAATTATATATAAAGCTGCAGGCAGACACTTATTCAGGGACTTTTGCAAGGATTTTGACCTGGTGAAGAAAAGCTTTTTTGCCATAGGTGACACTGTTAGGCCCTATTTTTTCACAGAGGGAAGATTCTGTACATATAACCATAAGGACGTGAGATAATCCAGTCTAAGCAAGAAATTGAACAAAAACATCCTCACCCCACCCCATTGTGCTTGGAGTATTGCCTGGATCTCCACACAGTGGGAGATTTTATATAGCATCTTTGCCTTATATTTAAGCACAACTGAGCAGCAGAGGGAATATTCACTTCATCTTACCTCTGAATTTGAAAGGGATTTCTTTTTGTGGGTATGTAAATCCATATGAGGAAGCAAAAAATCAAATGATCAAGTATATACTCAGTGTTTTCATTTGACTGTTAAATAACTTGGGAACAATATCATACTAAGGGAGAGGTTTTGGAGATCTAAGGAATCGAAGTGGGTATTTCCATCTGTTTTTGTCCATGTAGATGTGGTTTCTTGTTTTGCCATCATTTTCTAAGTAAAGTGGCCCAGAGCCTTTCAAGGCATTTACACAGATATGTGCCACTCCACTGCCAAATGACTGCTTAGAGAGCATCTCTCATATGGAGTCTCCATATGCAGAGTCTTCCAACAGCTGATCCATCTTTGTTTTTCAAAAATAAATAATTAATAACTAAATAAATAATGTTTGAGTATCTCTTTAAAGTTCTCTTTTACAACTAGAAGATGTTAATTGAGTATTTTCAGTTGACGAATGTAAACTAAAATATTCTTAATCACTCAGTTTGGATGCAATACATGTTGGTGCCTCAGGTCTGGTATTTGATTAGCTCTCCTGAAGCTTTACCCGTAGTGACTTCATGAAGAAATAGAGCTCCAGGCTTTAATGTTCCTTTTTAAATTTGAAGAATAACTTTCTTAAAACTAAAATTATATATATTTTTTTAATGAGAAAGAGACACCCTGGAATAGTCAAGAGTGTAAGAATTCCAGATTGATGATGTTTAAGTCAAAAAGTGAGAACTTGAGCTCAGCTCCTTGGTATTTTGGCTAGGTAGGCACAATTTCTTTTGGGAACAGAGATGAAAGTGCTGTGTGTAAAAGCTCCAAAATCAAAAGTAACGTAGCCTGTTTCCAGGTCCTGAACTACTTTTGCTGTACGAAGCTGCATTGCACCATCCAGCATGCCCTCTATCTGTTCTGTGGAAGTTGATCCCTTTTGTGTGGATAATTAAATATTAATTGAGTCAGATGAGTTTGATCTATGTATTGGAAGAGATAGAAGGAAACACATCTCAGATACAACATTAAGCTGAATTTTCTATATTCCAGAAGCGTGTCCTAGCTAGAAAGTAATGTAGAATTATCTCTAATTTTTATCAATACTCCATGTTTTTTTTTAATGCACATGCACTTTAAAATGAAAAGTCTTCACTTTCATCCTAATACAGAACAGGAAAAACTGAAAATTTTGTAAAATGGCAAAGGAGACTACACACCCAAAAATAAATGTGATCCTTTTGGTGATATTTGTGGCTTTGTGTCCCAGTGAGTCAGTAGGCTGCCTTAATAGGTTTGTGAATCCAACTGTAGGGTTGTGTTCAGTTTTCCTGTGGTATTTCATCTCCACATGATAACTGGGATATGGTGACATTTGTGTTCCTGGGAAAAAAATCATGCTAAATTCCAGTGTTCATCCAGTTCTGGTGTCAGGATGTATTCTGCTGGAGGCTGAAGTGAACATAACAGCTGTGTTCTCTTGCTGGTGTAACTGCATGGAGACTTTGTGAGAGCAGCACTTGGTGTCCATTGGTCCTGTCCTCTTGGTAGCTGCTGTACCATTTGTGTCAAAGGATTAGCATAGCAAGTGAATTTATAATCCATTGATTTTTTGAGGCCTCTTTCTGTATTTTGCTAAGTGTATTGTGAAGTGTCTAAGCACCAAATTCTTATAATTCTTATCAGGATGTTTTTTTCCTTAAGGAGTGTTTCAGGTGAAAACCAACCACTGTTGGTCATTGTGTAGAAAATGAAGCATATTTCTGTATCTATTACTAAAAGCACTGATGGTAAAGGGGATTCCAGAAACCACAGGTTCTTACTCCATTGATCATAAAGCACCCACCATTGACTGATAGATGTATAAATAATCAGTCTTAGTTTATTAAAGAATTCCAGTCTTGTCACTTGTAGCTCATTCTTTAAGAGAAATTACAAACTTGGAGTCAGGCTCGTACCATAAAAGATGTAGAGGAAGTTGTAATCCTCATTTAAAGGAAGATAAATGAGATTTCTTTTCCTAACCTAAGCGTCATCATAATCCTATTTTAAATGTATCTATGGAAAAAATTAAATTGGATGTATTAGGTGAGGTAATTCCAGTGCAAGTTGTATACTTGTTAATGGAATTCTTATTGTTTACAAGCTGATGCTTTTAATTAATTTTGGCTACCTAAGACTATTCATTCCATGCGTAAGGTAATTGAGACCCATTTTGGAATACAAGTGCAATTCTGGTAACCTGTGTTCATGGATAAGAATCCAAATGTACACAAAATATGCAGAGAGGGATTGCTAGGAGAGGGAGCCTGTCTTATGCAAAAACTAGAGCTTGGCTTTAGTGTGCTGAAGCAAAAGGCTATCTGAGGAGAAAAGAAAATGAGGCTCTTCAGAAGGCTTCTAGTAGGTTTAATCTGGTAAAGAACCAAGAGAAACTTGATTGAATACAAAGAATTTTTTGAAGAAAAATTTGAACCAATGTCTGTCTCTCCCTAAAATCGGTATGGGGGTTTGTATAACAGCAGTTCCAATCTGCTGGGTGTAATTTTCTCTAAATTGTCTTCATTTCACATTTGTGAAGCCCCACTTGGGCTTCTCCAGTTGCTGCTATTTCCCTTGCTATCCTGTCATTACTGGTGACAGACAAATAGCCATGGCCACATTGCTCTTTGCTGCGCTGTTTGATGGTCCAACTGAGAAGAAACCAGCATATGCCTCCTCTTCTGACAGAGATCACGTCCTCCAGGTTTAAAAGAAAGAAGGTTTGCCTTCAGGTGGTACAGAGTGTACTGAACAGGCAAGAAAGAGCTGATGAGGAATACCAGCATCTTTTCTTTCATTTAGGACTAAGATTTCTAAAAGGGTTTATCACAAAGCAAAGTGGTAGTTATAAGTTAACCCAACTCATTGGTGTTCAGTGTTGTTAAATTTACTCATAATGTAGCTTCTGTAAGTCTGGAAGTTTTTATTTTTTCAGCAAAACCAGTTTTAAAGAACTGGAACTGCCTTGCTTTCAAATGAGCTAATCCAATTTACATGGAAGTAAACAAGCAGAGAAATGGCACTAGAGTTTGCTCTGGAAATAAGATAATAGAAGGAGAAAAAAACAAACTTAATTTTAGGTCATGGAAGTAGAAGATAGGTTTGTAAAGAAACTGTTAAGGGTCGAACCGGCTGTATGCCTAAATATCTGCACTACATTTCAATATGGTTTGCAACCATAAATCTGATGCAACTTTACTGGTATTCTTACATTACTGAGATGAGGTTTTGCTTATTCCTGTTGCTTTTTCTTCCTGTCAAAAGGCTTCTAGCACATTTTGTACCAGGTGTAAAACTAACATAATAGCTACAAATGCTTTGATGTTTTTTTCTCTTCTCTTTTTTTCTGTCCCCATTAGCTTCAATTGCTATGTGTAATGGTAACAAAACAAAAATTATGTGTATTCATCCCACTATGAGATAAAATGCCTTATTTCTACGTCACTGGCTGCCACAGAGCTACCATCACTTCTGATGATTGCATCAGCACAATGCCCTGTGCCTCTCCCACAGCAGCCCTCTCGTGGTTAACACTCTGGAGAAATAATTTCCATTTACTTAACAGCAGCGAGACTGGGAAAATAATGATGGGCAATATAGCTGAACATGTAGACTACAGCATTTTGTGTTGTCACTGTGATGGTTTTTCTGTCATTGTGAGGCGTGTAAGACAGAGAGAGCACCTGATGCTGGCCACACGCCTGATACTGGCTTGTTCTAGGTCTTTATGTTCCACTGTAACAGGGTCACTTCAAGCATTATTGTGCTCTGTTGTACTGTTGGAATAAGCAGTGAACAAGTCTTCAAATTGACACAACTACTTATAGGTTACATTTATTCATTGTGTTTATTTATATGTTTATTCATTTAACATTAATATATATATATTGCTTTGAAAGATGGTTGGGTTTGGTGTTTTGTTTTTTTAAATAGAATAAGAGGAATCTACAAAAGGATGGAGTTATTTTAGTGCATTAGCAGATTTGTGCAAGTGCTACATTTCACAGATTAAATATTGTGAAGATAACAAGGAGGAAATCATCTGGATAAGAGTGGTGGATTTTATACAGAACAATGTGATGTGTTGAGCCTGCACCCGCCTGCCATGCGTTCTGGGCTCCCAATTTATCATTCACAGTTCTTGCTCATTTTCACAAATGTGAAAGCAAGTCCCTTTTTCCCCAGCCAGCTTCCCTTTCTCCCTGCAGGTTGCTTGGGGCTGTCAAATATTGCACATACTGTATTGCATTTACAAATCTTGTAGCCTTGTCACGCGTTCCTGCAGACCAGTGGTGACAGAGGCTGAGCTGAGAGCCTCAAGCTGCCTGCCCTGGCTCTCTGGGGACATTGGGGTCTATGCTGGAGACAGCCCATGTGCTCCCTCTCTGCCTCCCCTCCTGCTGCTTATGCTGCACTGTGTGTATGATGGAAGAGTGGGAGAAGGATTTTAGCAACCAGAGGAGTCAGTGAGAAGGCCTGATACTTATAAATATATCAATAGTGAGTGTTCTGTTTGGTCTTCTGCAGATTTGCTTTGTTTTGTTTTGCTTTGCAAAATCTTACCTACTGAGATAACACTGGACCGTCTCCCCAAGATGCGTACGAGGCCTGGCTGTTCAACTGCCTGCAGTGGCAGTCTGGAGACTTCTTGGTGGCCTCTCGTGGTCTCTGCCTCTCTTACCTGCCTGTCCCTCTCAGAGCTGCTCTGGTTTGTGCAGCTCTGTGTCCCTGCCTCCACTGGACATGCTGTGTTGATGCTTTAGATGGCATTTCTGTCCAGGAAAGTTTTTCTACTCTACAAACTGAGAGTGACATATGCAGCATGTAGATATCTGGGCTAGACACCGGGAACCCTGGAGCTCTGAAATGCAAGGAACAGAGGGAGGCTGAGAAAATAATAAGATGGCTGGAGGCTGTTACATCCTCATTTTTTTGGCAGGAATTAATTATTTCAAAATCTTTCCTAGCTGATTAAGTGGGTTGCTTTTGTCTTGGTGACAGAAATTGCTGAGCTGAAACTTTGAACTTACTGTTATTATTCCTACACTGTATAGGAGTAATTCAGTATTTCTGTACTTCATTTTCAGTAGAAATTTGCTGTACTGTTATTCATTCAGTGTGATCCTAGTACTAGATTGGTTGCATTTTCATTTCATTTTCAAATTAATTTTTCTCTCTTATAAGTGTGATTTTTGGAGGATGGAAATGTAGTGTCACATGTTTGCCTTTTAAAGAAAAGGCAGTGTATCCTTACAAACATTGCAAGTCAAATGTGTGGACATTGATTATTCTTCATAGAATCATAGAATATTTTGGGTTGGAACGGACCTTTAAAGATCGTGTAGTCCAACTCCCCTGTAGTAAGCAGGGACAATGTTACTAGAGCAGGTTGCTTCCTCAAACCTTAAAATGAAAATGCTCCTTGAGCACACAGCAGTTCAGGGAGTAAAGGTAGATGCTTACACATCTTATCTCACCCTTTCTGTGGTTGCTTCCAGCTAGCCTGCAGTTGGGTTATGTGCACATAAGCATTTGGTAACCTGCTTTTATTTTCTCTCAGTTTAGCTCACACACACACAAAAAATTTACTTTGTGAGTGAAGCACTCTCTGGAGAATAGGATCAACTCCTAAGGAAATGATAGAGTAAACGGCAGTAATTGCAGTTTAAAAATATTTTCTAGGTTAAACAGCATATAGTTTTCTGCCACAGGCTAAGTATTTCAGAAGTGACTGGTTGCTTTTATTTGTTTCATCCAGTCTTGGATGGCATGCATTTATATTATGCTATAGTATTGAATCTGAGCAATCAGAGTGTGTGGGTTTAAATTGGCACCTGAAATGCACAATTCATGCAACAATTTAGCTTCACGATCAATTAAATCTGCTAATTGTTCCACTACTAGACATTCTTTCTAAGGTAGAGTTTGGAGTATGTGTTGACATAGTTGAGGCAGTGAAAACATTGGTGATAGTTTTAAAATACATAAATGGAAGTGTGAACTGATGCAGTTTATAGATGGTTTACACCCTTGTATAGAAGATATTATTCTGAACCTTGTTTGTCTCTTACTGTATTAAAAATTGTGCAACTTTCCTGTGACTAAAGAAATCTTTTTAAAATGTTTTAAATATCTAATACATCTGGCAGCTTTCAATATCAGAGAGCAGATGTCAATGTGTAAATGTCAAGAAACAGTGGCAGTTATTCAGCATGCAAACGATTAGAAACCTAATCTGCCCATCCTGGTAGATACATTGCTATGATCCAATAGAAAAATGAATGAATAGGCATGAACATCAGAAGAAGCAGGGTATGGGTTGTGTATGTATGCATTTGGATATGTGTTGTTATCGCAGCCTGTTTGTGCGTGTTTTTTTCGGGTGCATGGCAACGGCGCACAGTGGGCCATAGTCTCTGCTGGATGTCAGTGCAGGTTTGTTACAGCCCGTGGGGCCCCTGCCAGCTTTCATCAGCTGAGGATCTGCTCTCTTGTTGCTGTGTACCTATGCGATGGAGCAGAGCATGGTGAATATCAGAAAACAGAAGTGCTGGAATGGGCACAGATTTTCCAATCAGTCTATGATTCATGCTCATTAGCTTTGAAACGCTGAAGAAAGACGCTTTATGAGCTGGCATTTCCATTTGCGCTTTCACTGTTTTACTCTCACTGAAGACAAGAGTGATGACTACAGCATTCGCAAAAACGAGAGAGAGAGAAAGATGGGAAGTGCTTTCTGTGCCTTGTCTAAAGGTCACTGCCCTGCCCCTAACCTTTCTGCTCCGGTTAGAGATCATGGCCTCCCATCCAGCCACTGGGACTACTGATACTGGAATATTTTGTGTGAAGTGCAAGTTAAATGGATTAAGTGTAGAGTTGAGTTACGTGTTTCCTTTGGTGCACTTCAAATGTGAGGAGCAAAGGTGTAAGTATCTTATACCCTGTGCTCCCTGCCTGAAGAGCAAGCACAGCTTTTGTTATTGCATTTATTTTTAATTAACTGCTTCCAATAGTGTGGAACGTGTTTTCCACAGAAGCCCCGGCACTTGCAGAGCTTGCAGTCGGTGACTGTGATTGGAGGTATAAGTGTGTGGGGGCTTGTGGTTAATTACATTTGACGCTGTGCATTTGTGCACGCCTCTCTCCCCCTGATTGTCGGCATAACTGCTTTTTTCCCAGCAACATCACCAACAGAAGCAGCAGGCGATGGCTTTCAGTTGTTAAGCAGCTGCCATGAACTCATTACACACTAATGTATACTCCAAGATGCAAGATTGTTCCTTTGCAGTGCAAGCTTAGGAGTGCAACCCATTTGAAATATAGTTGACAGCAATTAGGATAGTGATGTACAACATGCCTTGCCAAGAAATCATTGTTATAAACCAGTTGGATCCTGTGAACAGAAATAATACAATCTGGCTCATACTTGTGCAGCAGTTACATGAATGGTATCCTGGTTTTTTAGTGAATGAACAAAAAAGTCCTGGTGGACATGCCTTCTGCACAATTTAGCTTCATCCAAATGGAAACGAGATAGATTTAATTAAAGAAAACAGCCACTAAATGAAAGCAGTAAATGTGATTGATGAAAGCCACCTTTTTAATTGCTGTAATTGAAGTGACAAAGACAAAACATGTATGAGTTACGAGTCAGTCAAGCTTTATGCGTCAGGTGTTAATGCTGGAGACCAGTGTTAATGATCACGCAGGTAAGTGGTGTTTGCACTGGGACCTTTATTTCTCTTCTCTTGTCCGTCTTCCTGGGACGATTAATGTGATGATTAAATTTTTATTATTTTTTTTCCCTGAAGAAGGAAACAAATGGTTAACCTTTTACTGAAACCTTCTGAGAAAATGTTGGTGACCCAGAAGGAGAATACCTAGTTTAATACAGAGGGAATCCAAACACTTTAGACTGGGACAGTTTCCAACCTCCAAAATCTGTAATGCAGCTGTGGCATTTGCAGTATTGTTTAGAAATAAGTTCTGAAACCAGGGGGGTCATGGATTTGTGTTTCTCTGTTCCAAAACTGAGGTCACAGTTCAACAAGTGACATAGGATGATGCTGCCATCAGTTGAATCGGGTGAGGCTTGTCCTAACTGGGAACCAGAATAAGAAACTGCTCTGGATTTCAGCTCTGTTCTTCCTTTCTGTAGAGGAGACAGGATGGGTAGGGCAGGGAAATGAGCAAGTGGGAGGGGAAAGAGGGTGGAGCTGTTGCTTATATGACAGTTTCAGTGCTTGACTAGATCATCAGAGAGAAAATTCTGGATATTTTTCGCTGTTATGTACTTATAAAAAACCTTTATTGGAACAGTATGAAAAGCATATAGTTATCAGGTGGTTTTTTTCTGTCTAAAATATGTTTTGTATGAATACAAATGAAATGAGAATGTGGTTTATGTTACTGTAATGCATGGTTCAACCAACTGAGATTGGGCTGCCATTCTAATAATGGTGATATTAATATACAGTCATTTCTCAAATAGCATTTTTCATCAGTGCAGCTAATGTGCTTTATAGACTAAAGTGGTATTACTGCCTTGTGCTGCAGTCAGATTCTTTGCAGTGGTTTGCCCAGGGCAGCCTCAGGTGCAAGTGCCAGAGCAAGACTGAGAACTCGGTGATCCTCAGCCCATGGTCTGCTGACTGATCTCAGTACCATGGAAATTGCCAATAATTTATTTATTTAAAGCAAAACAACAAGCACCCCTTCCATATTTAAGTGTGTGAAAATTAAGTATATTAGATTTTATTTGCAGCACCATATAATTCAATATACTCTCTCTCTCATGTGTAAATGCACCACAAGTTTGGTTTTCTTTTTCGTCTTAATGCTTCCTTTCACAAAACTCAGTGTCAGTACTGGGGTCAGTTTGTTTCATGCTGGAATAAGAATTGTTGATGTCGATCCACGGCAGTATATTTTACTTTCTTTCATATTTTTTACAAGGTAACAGGACGTTCTGTTAACTTTGAATGGGAAAGTCTGGAGTTGTGCACGTGAACCCAGACCTCATGAGCCTTTGGGATTAGTGAGAACTGCTGCGTGAAATGCTGCCTGAGTTTCAGCGTAGCAGTTGTACGTCCACCAGTCATGCAAGTCTTCCTGCCTCTCTTCCACTGCTGGGGACCAGCATCAAGGGTCTTTATTCCCCCTACTGCTCCTTTTTAAAACTCCACCTCTTCTCTTTGCTCTCTGTGTCCTGTATTTTTCACCTGAAGACCTTCTGAGCCCAAAGTATTTTTCTCAGAGGTTACACAAAGTATTCAGGGACTCATTCAGGATAGTTTTAACATTAATATCTTGAGATGTGCCCTGGAAAGCCAACTTTCATCTTAGTTGCATTCAGACAAAATGCACAAATCATTTTTAAAGCCTGAGTCAAGGCCTGCTGTAGTTAATGGAAGGATTTCCATTGACTTCAGTAATTTTACTGCCTTCAGTAATTTTGACTGTCTTTTATTGCCATTGAGATTCAGCCCATCAGGAATGAGTTTAATATTTCTTTGTTTACCATTGATGTTTATGGCATGTAGCTACATTAATAGCTGAATTAGAGCTAATTTCCAATATACTTAGAGCTTGGATTGAGACGTTCTGGGGCCAAGTCTTTAATCCTTCTCTGGAAATTTTTTCCTTTTTACTTAGTAAAATTATCTTGATAGTTTTATTGCAATGGTAATGATGACCATTAGTATATATTGATGTTTGTGGAAAACATATAATACCATCAGTCCGTTTCCCTGCCTGTACCATACAATTCAACAGATCCGTGTAGAAACAGATGTATCTTACTGAAGCATGTCAATCCACCTTTAAAATAGAAAAGCAGTGCTCAACTATGACCTACCTGAATCTTGGCAGTAAGGACTGAACAAGTCCATTATGTATAACCTTGAGGTGGTGGAATATATGGGTGGATCATTTATTCCAAATGGCATTAAAACAATTTCTCGATTTCCCCCCCCCCCCCGTTTTTAAGAAGAATACATCAAACAAGTGCTCTCACTTCCAACTGCCTATCATAAATTCTTTTGTGTTTTACTTTATGGCATTGCCAAGATCCAGGGATATATTTCCCTTATTTTAGTCCATAGTGAAGCATGTCTCAGTGCTCTGTTGGATGTGGGACTGAAGGATCTTGCACCTTTTTGAAGGCGTTTTTAAACTTGTAAGACACAGCTGTAGCAGAATTTTACTCTATTGCCAGAGTTGCCTGAGGTCTGGTTAATGGAGAAAATTGGAATTAGACACAAGGAAGCACATTGATAGCTGAGTCATTAGTTTGCTGGAAATTCAGTTGTCTTGTTTCTTAGCATAGTATTGTCATCTTAATTATTGGCATTGAGGTCAATATGTGAACAATTCATTTTTCCAGCAATAAAGAAAGCCTGTATAAATTTTTAACAGATACTAAGATTAGCATTATGTGATAACTTTTAAGATTAGCATGAAAGCTGACACCAGCAAGGATCCCCTCCAGGAGTGGCGAAAAATCAGTAGCTGCCCTCCCCTGTCTTCTGTGATGCACATGTGTCCATACTGCTCTACACACCCACTTTGGTGCTTGGGAGGGTGCAAGTGTAAGACTGCAAGCGAGTGACATTTGTAAAAGGATGCATATGAGTGGTAAAATCAACTTGCTTAAAGGTCTTTAGGATAAATAGCAGGTTCCCACTTTGTAACTCACAGAATTCTGTTTCAGTAGTTTTGTACAAGCCTCCCAGTGTTGCTGGAAATAAGGGTGAGTGTTTGGAAGATCAGGCTGCCTGATTTTGTTCCCAAAATACAAACTGAGGTGCCTGTTTGTTATGACTGAATTTGAAAATTCTGCCACTGCCCTGCTAGGTCAGACAAAGTCCCCAACCTATAAAAGGTTTAATCTGGCTGGTTTGAGCTTGTTTCACTCAGTCAGAATGTGACTTCAGCAAAATTTGTATTCCATTCTGCATTGTTGAAAGCTTTCATGAGAGTTTTTGGTGCTCAGATATTGCAGTCTTAAGGATGGTCTAAAATGTGGTAAGTGTGGTGCTCCAAGGACAACAGGAAGGGCACATTAATTGTGAGAGGCTGTGCTTGAAACAGCTTCACTTATGACAGAGGTTTCATTTTAAGAAAGACAGTGAGTTTCTCTCATTACAGGAGTAGTGTCAAGGAATATGGATGATATCTTTGGATGCTTGTGCTAACAGAGAACAGTACTTAGGTTTTATTGTAGCTCTGATGTGTCTTCCTGTGGTTGGTGTCCAGAATTTCAATCTCCTGTTTGCTGGGGTTGAGTAGTGGGAAGGACCAAAGCTGGGTGAAGGCCGTGGTTAGCATTTGATGAGCATGGAGAGGATGAGCTCTAGAGCAGTCCTGGAGGCTGCATTTGCAGAGTGAGCTTCTGATGCAGAAGAAATACAAAGAAAATTCCAGATGTGGAAAACCCTTACAAATAATGGCAGGGATTATTTGAGGGCAGTGGTCTCCATTGTGACTGTAAGGAATGAACTCTCTTAGGCAAATGAATTGGTGTACCAATAACTTTACTTACAAATGAGTAAATTGTTATTCTGGAGAGGATGCTGTCATTTACGAATTTTGCTTGTATGCCTAAACTCAGTCTACAGTCTTTAGAGCAGCAGAAAGAATATATGCTTCAGTGTGTATCAAAAAACTCTCAAGACTGTAGCAGGAGATGTCAAAGCATGATCCCTTCCCTCTTTCAAATTTCTCCTTAAAAGTATTGCTTCATTTTTGGTCTCATAAATACAACTATAAGTATTTATTCTGTTACTTATAGGTATTGCTGAACAAAATTTTTACATTGAAAGTAATTAAATTTTGTCTTACAAAACATTTGAGAACAGAGGTGAAAGAAACATACTTTCTTCACATTGATCTCATTCAGCATCTGTTAAGGCTGATGTAAATCTCCAGGTCTAATCACAAGCTAGCTTCAAATGATTGCTGAAGGCCTTTGTCCGCTCCAACCATGCAACGTGACACTCCATGTAGTGCTTAGTGAATTTTTTTTCTTAGGTTGTTAAATGCCTTCAATGTATCTGTCTGCTCGAATAAAGAAACATTTCTTCAGCTGTTCTAAATGAAGAAATGTTTCTGTAGCCTCTGGCAATTTACTAACTGCAGAGGTTTCACAATTGGATTGCTGGCACATAATATAATTTCAGTGAAATAAAATGGAGACCCACAGAAGAAAAAATGATAGAAAATAACTTGAAATCCAAGAAGTAACAAACCTTGGAAGAGAATTGCATTTTATTTCTAAAAATGTGTTTTGTTTTTACAGCAATTCTCTGCTCTTTTAGATATAATTTTGAGAAGAATATTGTCCCTTTCCTTCATCTCTTCTCTTGGCATATTTAAAGAATATGCCTAAAATCTCTGTCTTGCTTGACTGACCTTCAGATTTTAGGTTCTGAATTTATTCCAGCTTTTGTCCCTGTGCCAGTCGCGTGGTTACCCCTGTGCAGGTGCTGGGCTTCCTGAGAGCAGGCGTAGCAGCAGGTGGTAGCGCTCTGGGCATCAGCAACCGCACTGACAAGATTAACGGGCAGTGGCTCCACCACCCAGCGGCAGCTTCCCCGCTCACCTTTGTAGTCTTCAGTAGAGAAGGTTCCCTTCCTCCACATCTTCCTGAGCCTTTTATAAGACAACCTTTATAAATTTGAGAGCGCTGCTAATTTCAGCTTATTTAATTCGTGTGTTGTGGGATGCATTTTTATACAGATCGTGAAATTTTATGTCATTCATAAAGCACACTAATTGTGAAGAGCTCAGCATTAATTCTGAGTATAGGAAACACAGATGTTCCATTTAGCCACTATGCTTAATTGTTCTTTAGTCATCTTGATATGTACAGAAACAACAGTAAAACTATTAGCAGTATTAAGTCACTCTGTTTGTATAATGGATGTGTCTCTGGCAACATTGTAACATTAAAGATTTCCTCTTAAAACAAGATGCAGGCACTTTCCATTTTGCAATAGTTATGTTAACAAGGGGGAAGTGCCAAGGAGACAGAACAGCATGATGGCTTTTGTTACTTAGAGTTTCACTCAGTCTCTAAAATCTGGGATTAATGTAATATGGTGCTGAGCACTTGCTTTCCCACTGAGAATACTAAGTTGGGGATTGGTTTTCAACCATGTTTTGGGATAAGGGCTTTGTCCATATCCTCGTTGGCATGCATATCAACTGTTCATAGAAAGCAGTGAGCTTCCAGCAGGGAATGAATGCTGAGTTCTCGGGTTTCAGGGACATGGGTAAATATGATATTAAAAATGCATGGGTGGTTTCCCTCACCTTTTCAACGTTTCAGAGTGAATCTTTTATGCAGGAGAAATTGCAGAGCTCTCTCAGCTGCTAGGGCAGTGCCTCCAGCTACAAATATTTTGAAGACATGTCTTTTATTATCCTAAACAGTCAGTGCAGAAGGGACAGGAAAAAGTTGCAAAGTGTTGCAAATGAGACCAGCTCTCATTCAGTGCTGTGCTGTCACAGGGATAGCCTATCAGTTACATCTGTAACATTCTGGCTGATTATCAGAATTTCTTCTGTTGTGATTATATAGTTGAAAAAACAATCTCTTTTTTTTAATATAAAGAAGAAATTGAAAAAAACATGTTTTGTGTGGTAAATTTTCAGAAGACATTAAATCTGGAAACTCAAAGCTCTTGTTTCCTTCGGTTCATTAGTGACTGAGAGGGAGCAAGAACTATGTCTGAGTTGACCTCTGGGTTTGGAAATCACAATTCCCAGGACTCCCTGGGAGCCAAAAGAGCTTTAAGGTAGGAACCATAAATGTCTGGGCTGAACAACAACCATAGGAGATAAGTAGGAAATGAGCAGAATTTGCAATTTTTTTGAGTGGTAATCAATATAAATGAGACTTCTTTGATGGGGAAATTCTCAGCCAACTCTGTCTGTAGGTGAAGATATAAAACAATGAGATATAAAATAAAATATTTGTGCTGTCATGCTCAGTCTTAACATTTCTGCTGAGTCTGAGTAGAAGTTACTTGCCATCTTGGCCATAAGGACTTATCTGAAGCAGAGGTGCTAATGAGTTGCATTTGAAGGGAATTTGACAGCTAAGGCTGAACCAGAAGACCGATGACCTCCTCAGAGTCTGATTTTGAAAATAATTTCATTTGACACTGGAAATAGGAACTTGCTGATGAAATCTGCAGTGCTGAGAAGGGTGAAACCCAGGAAGAACAAATAGTGCTCAGGAGATGTTATAGAAAAAGGATGAAAGGTGCTAGTGCAAAAGGTCAAATCATGCTGTTATTAATGTTTTGGAAGTCAAAGGCGAGATGGACTTTAATGTAAGTTGATTGCAGTATAAAAATAAGCCACAAATTAGGTACAGCTGTAGAAAGGTAATTCTATTATAATATCATATATATGTATGAGATAGAGATATATATATATCATATAAAATATGATAATAATACTTTTACCTTGAGAGGTTGGACTAGATGATCCTTGTGGTCCCTTCCCACCTGGTATTCAATGATTCTATGATCAAGTATTGTCTTTGCAGTAGAGATGGTGAATGTCAATGCTGTTGTACAAAACACTGCTGACATCTCATCTGTAATAATATGCAAAATTTGATAGTCTTTACAAAGATGACCTCAAATTGTAGCAGGGCAGAAAAGGCCATTGAGGAGGCTTGGGAAAAGGAGCGTGTTTCATAAAACATGAAAATGCTGACATAGATAGTAAATGGATCGATATTTTATGTGATTTAATTTAGGCCTGAAGTTACACTGTCTGTAACCATTTCAGTAATGGGCTTTTGGAGGAGCTCTCTGCTAGGAGAGCAGGGGCAAGTAAGTTTACTATTTCAGTATAGAGATAAATAAATATATGGCTCTGGCTGGATGATGTGTCGCTTGCAATAGCGGGAGGCTGGACCTGAGGACCATACACTCCGTGAGTGTGAAGTCAGAAATCTGAGAACAAATAGATTAGAGCAGATCTCCCTGACTTATGTTGGGCTTTTGGGGGTTGGTTTTTGTCGTGTTTGTTTGCTCATTTTTGTTTGTTTTTTTCTGTTGTTGTGGCTGTGATCGTCCATTCCAGGCAATGGAGTATGTTGGGATTTTTTTTGTTTGTTTGTTTGGGGTTTTTTCGGATCTAATTCCTTGATGTCTGTTGAGTCTGGATAGCATCAAAAGGAAATATCTTTATAGGTCAGCCACTTGAGATACAGGCCTTAATCCATGCCATAACCCAATACAGCTGATATTGTCTTCCTTTCCTACATTCGCTGCTTTTTTTTTTTTGCTTAACAGGATATACTTGCAAGTCTGTTTTGTTTTGTTCAGTCTATCAGAAATCCTTTAGCAAGAGATTTTTTTCTTCACTCTGAGGGTCAAAGTTGCCTGTACTTTTTCCCCCAAGGTTTTTTATGTTGAGGTATGCTC
The DNA here is from genome assembly GCF_000695765.1 of Mesitornis unicolor. NCBI lineage: Eukaryota > Metazoa > Chordata > Aves > Mesitornithiformes > Mesitornithidae > Mesitornis > Mesitornis unicolor. The sequence goes on along the minus strand of NW_010172338.1, from coordinate 30,358 downwards.
ATAGCATTTGAAGTACATTCCTGTTGCACTGGTCATTTTCTAGGTGCAAACACTCCCTAACACTTAGTCCTGCTTCTCTTTGCAAAAAGCCTGTACAGATGTAGTTTAACAGAGTACTTTTATTTCTGTCACAAATTTGCCAATTCCAATCTTCACAGGCCTCAAAAAAAGTTCTAATCGCTGTAGTCAGGGAAAGTCTGTCTTCTTTTTTTGAATGATACAGGCACTCAGTCTTTCTGTAGAGTGGTTTGCTTTGGGGTTTGATATGCAGAAGGCAACAACTGGGGTGAATAGAAAAACTAAACGAAGCCAGGTTCATTTGGGTACAGTCCTAAAAATCACATACGTGGCACTCATGGCTGTTGTGATGCTGGTGGCTATTGCTCCGTTCTCTGCTTCTCTGAACCTGCCAAGTCCAGGTCCGCTCCAGAAAATCTCCTAAGAAAAGAGGGATCGTATAATCTGTGTTGATCCCAGTGCGTGTTTTCCTACATTTGGTATTACATTTCAAGTTGTTTGGACTCACAGTATTCAGAATCATACTGTGTGCTGTTTTGCAAAATACTTTCCTCCTTCTGTTGATAAGAGGTGACTGTGTCTGGAGCAGGTCTAGATTTTCAGCACCTCCATAATGAGCGATACAATTTCATTAGTGCTTAATTAAGTCAGGTGGTGTTTTGTTGATGATATACCAAACAGGGCAAATAGCATTTGAATTAATTTGGAATGCTGCTTTAAAAAAGAGGAAGGCTATGAAACAGCATGATATTTTATTTCTTTTGGTATTGAATGAGTAGATGGCTTGTAATGTATCTAATTCTCTCTTGGGGTCACTAGTTTTCTCCATTTCTGTATTGCATTGAGCAAGATGTTATTGTTCAGGGTAGTTTAGGCATGACTTTTCAGTTTCTTCTCATCTACACTGTATTTGTATTTGTGTATTAATTTGCAACCCTGTACATATTTAATTCTTATGGTTTACATTTTTTAAAAAGTAATTAATATTTAAAAGCCCTAAGAGAGTTTTCAGAAGGGTTTGTATCAGTTTAGCTATATTTATTTAAATATTCCCTGCTAGCTCAATTGGTACACATTTATGTGTGTATATTGCCTCAGAAATGTATTGTTGAAGATGCTGAGAATATGAATTAAGAGTAGCCTGCTAATCACACCCTGATTAAAGGACATTATGTCACTCAGAATTTTCTTAAATACAAGGCTGCGATCTTTTAATTCTCTTTGGTAAAATGATGTTTAAGTGATTTTAGCATAAGTAGTGATGTTTTTAAAGTGTAACTTGGAGATAAACTCTCTTCTTTGATAATGGTTTTCATAATGAGGTATGGACTTGCTGATTTTGGTTGTCATTTTCAGACAAGAGGGGGAAGGATTGACTTTGGATAGCTGCAATGAAAGTTACAAATAAGGAAGACCAAGAAATGTTGAGAAATAATTAATGGTGTTCCTAAAATACATGTTTAGTAGGGGCAGTGAGTGTTTGTGTGCTGTTTTCCTGTAGGTGATTTGGTTCAAGAGATTTCTACAGCTCGCCTACTTTGGGATCTTGTGCTATTTAAAAACATAGTTATAAAATACATGCACTGTACTTCTGCATAAATGTCCAAACTGCATATCAGGCCTTTCAAAGGGTGTCAAGAAGGTAGCAGCGTCTTCATTTCCAAGGTGAAGACTTCAGTGACAGAGCCTAGGGTCATGGTTTAGCAAAATGTCTAGTTTTGATCTCAGCTTGAAAACTTACCGGGGTACACACCTGCTTAAGTGCTTTGCTGGGACAGAGCAACTCCAAGCTGTTTGATATAAATCGACACCAGAAGTTTCATGCAAGAAACTGGTGTCAGCTTTGAAAATGTAATTCAAACCATTTTGGTTCGATCAGCCTCGCTGAATTAACCCCAAGGCTGGTCTTCAAAACTGTACACTTTTCACAGGGGAAAAAATTTCCAAGAGTCAGCCAAAGTTATGCCCACATGTGTGACTTATTTCCTAAACCTCTGTGACTGGCAAGTGGAGGAACCTGGAATGGATGGTCCTGGAAATGTTTCATGGCCTTGTGTCTGGTTTTGGGAGCTGTGATGAGCAGGGTTAGATTTATTCACAGCCTCATAGTACAGATGTAGGGTGAAAAAGCCTTCTCCCACACAGTGTCAAGGGATGCTGCCATCAACAGCTCTGATGAAGCCTCGAGGTGCTTATTTGCTCTTAGAACTTGCTGTGGGAATGGTGACATATGATGACGTTATATTCAGTCTAATTTTGCATTCCCTGGACATTGCAAGACACACTTGTGCAAATGTCTGAGGCATGGGTTGTTGTAGAAGGGAAAATGTATTTTTCTGATGTCCTCAAAAACCTAGCTTCCTAGCAGACTTTGGGAGCACTTAACTGGAAAAGCTAGAGAAATCTAGGGAAAATAAAGGAAATAGCGCATCCAAAAGGGAACAGTTTATTTACATTGAAAAAAATTAGTAAATAAATCACTAATAGAAAACAATCAGTTCTGCTAAGAAAAGAGTTCTTGTGCAAAAGTCTAGGCATCCAGAGCAGAATTTTCAAGTTCTGTCACAACCAGGTCTCAAAAAAACCCAAACCAACAATGTCAAAGTCAAATCTCCCCTTTATGAATAGTAAGTTTCTTTTACTTCCCTCATAGTACTCAGTTGCGTGTGGTTGTCATCACTGGAGTTCTAGAAAAACTTGCTGGTTTGGAGAAGTGGCAACCATCTTGGCTCAAGACGCTTGTATGCATGTATTTTGTAGGTGTGCAGGTGTGTATTTTTTATCTCCAGTTTGAACTTGGGAGCATAGTGAATAAGGTGGAATATTGCTTGCGATGGGCAAAAACATTTATTGCTGTGAACAAGGCGTTGTCTTTTTTCTACAAATGATACATAGGAGATTTAAAAGCAGAAGGGAAAAACCAGCAGAAAAGAGCTGCTGTGTGATCAGAATGGGCATCAGAGAGCTTTAAAATTCAAAACCTTCATTCTTGGCAATGTGGACAAACACCACATGAAGAGGGTGCAACTCCAGTTGAAAACAATATTAACTTGCCTTTCAAAGAGGTAGTTAAGATGAATAGAGAACAATCATTAAGGAGAACTGGTTTGAATGAGAGTTGGAAAACACTTCTGAGAAGAGCAGTGATTTCAAAGTCTGTGATCTCATAGAAAACTCATACCTGAGTGTGAAAGGTTTATAATTGTGAACAAGATAGGTAAGCAGTACTTACACAGTGGTCTAGATGGGAGTCCTAGCCCCAGTACAGAGAAGGATATTCAGTTCTGGTATAACTCTGTGTGTCTGTTAAGTTATTTTAGTCCTTGAGATCTATGAAGACTATTGATGTTGCATTCAGCACATCTGAACATTCAGTCTGTGGAGCCCTAATTTTTGAAGGAGTGGAAAATAATTTGTCAAAAAGTGCAGTGGAGAGGAGATTATAAGAACACATACTAGTGTAAGTGACTTCTTACTGGATTCTGCATCTGTTGCCTTTCTCCAGTGTACAGCACATAAGACGCACCAAGAACCCCTGTGTGTCAGTAGCTCAATGAAAATAGAGTTGAAGAATAAATCTGGTTGTTGCACCTTAGTTTGTATCTTAGTGGATAGTTTGTATCTTAGGTCTTCAGTTCTTCCTCCCTTACTATATATACCAGTGTAATATTAATATTAAAAGTGTAACTTTGTAGCGGAAGATTTTTGTATATAATCAGTCTTATCTGCAAGTTCTTAAATCCGTTCCTTGGTTTCACTGCAATGTTGTCCAGAGAGGACATCTGCTCCAGCTGTGGAATATAGTTACCCATAGATCCTATGAATGTTGGATGTCAGTCCTGGCCTTAATGCTCTCATACAATTTAACACTGTTTACAACATCCTTAATGTTATCATGAAAGCATGTGTTTATATTTACTCAAATATTATCCTTAAAAAGATAAAATAATACTAGTCGGTTACTGCACAAACATGACCAATCAGAGCCAGAAGATAGTGATTCTTTGTGGCAAAACACCTTGTGGTTCTGAGGAGCAAACACTTCAGCAAAATATTTATGGAAAATAAAATAGTTTCTGTTGAATGTTGTTTAGAAATGGCAACTAAATAGTCCTTAAAAGAAGCTGTTTTCCTATGACTGTCTATGCACAGTGTATTTGTTGCATATCGAGTCTACTGTGTATTTACAGCCTGGCAGGCAATCTGGCTTGCAAACGAATTTAACTGCTGGCCCCAGACTACTCCTCGTGCAGGTTTTACTGAACTCAGTTGGAGCTGAGGATGCTCACCTTCAGTTAAGGCAGCTGATGCCTTGGCCAGGAGAAACTCTGCAGTGCCAGGGCAGCTGCGCATGTGAGGCCACCTTGTTTCTTTGTTGTTTTGTTTGTGTTCCTGATCATGAACATTGGCAAAACATCAAATGCACACTGTTCTTGCCCACACTGGGCTATCAAGCCTTTCAGTCTCTCTCCTACTGATTCTGCCGCAGCTGTTACTTTCCTGCATCTCTGTGAGCTGTTTCGTGAGAAATGCTGGACCCATGGGACTGCTACCCACTGCTGGAGGGGAGCTGGCTGAGGCAGTTTAGCTTTTGCAGAAGCATCTCTCTCTCTGCTGCAGTTTTTGCATGAACTTTAGTAATATCAGCTACATGGCTTACTGAGATAAATCATGAGGCATTTTAATAACGTGAACAGAATTCTGTACTTGGCAAGAAACAAATGGTTTTGTGTTAATTTGACTCAAGAATAATTTAAATCTCATTTTTCAGAATTGGAAGAACCGCTATGTCATTAGGCTTTTTAAAAGGGTAACCTGATGCAAAGTAATGAACCTCAGCAGCTGATTTTGTTACACCCTCTGTGTGTCAACAAAGGAACCAGCATATATTAACAAAGTGATCATCAATTTTTATACTGCAGGGCAAAAGCCACTTTAAGTGGTACCAAAATGCACCTGACGGAAAATATTAGTTCGTGTGTGAGAGACACCAGCCCACATTTTGCAGTCCGTGTACCACAGAACCTTTAATGTTCTGGGTGGAGGGAAAAAAAGAGAGAAATGTTAAAATTAATTTCTTCCTTTGTCTTATCGATGAAAATTTCAGTGTTGTATGTTCATTTTCTTGAAACAAGTGTCCAAATCAAAGGCAATTTTTCATAACTAAGATGGAATTACTACATAACTACACTGGAATTAGCATATCTGCAACAGGCTTAGAATTTGGTTTCCTCTGATTATTTTCAGAGAAAAGCTTTTTATGTAAGACCAGGCAATGCTTTTGAAGAGACAAATGGGGTAAGAAGATTTGTATGTTCTGTGTTTATGTTGGAAATATCAATGAGTAAAATTAATAGATGACTGCATAAGCACTACCAATTAGAGCAGAAGAATTTGTGAAGTCTGTGTCATGGGGAAGAGTGTCAGTTTAGAGACATATTTCTGTATCATTTGTACTGTCAGAAAAACAAAAACTCCACTGATTTAGGTAGAAATATTGATTGATGTGTGCTTGTTTTAAAGAAACTTTGTAAATCTACTTTTGCCTGGTTTGATATTTGAAGTTTAAAAGAAATTTGTAGTTTGGAGAAATGGCTAAGATAAATATGTAGAAGCTCTTGAGAAATCACATTGTGGGCTTGGGATTTTGGCAGTATGATGGGCAGGGCATACCTGGTTCCATCCCCTCCTCTTCTAATTGATGGAGCTCCTCAGCTATGTTTTACCGTCAAAGCTGCTGGAATTTCTGCAGACTTTTACAGAGGCTTTCAGTAAACCCTTGGTTTCTGACACTGACCCTGTCCAGCCTTGAATTTGTGCCCGCAAATTACCCAGAGAATCCCTGTCCAGGGTTACAAAGTCAAGTTCCAGGTAAGCCCATGGTACAGTCTGTGTTTTCTGAGTGTTATCTTCCATTGCCACTTCTCAGTAATTCCAACTGCTTTGAAATATCTTCCTTCAACAGTGGCACAGTTTGAAGGCTGTTGTTTTTGCCCAGAAAAATCCTCTGTTGTAGGTCTTCTTGTTCATTAAGAAGTCCTAATGGTGTGGAAATATCACATCTCTGGTGGATTTATTAGTCTTATCCCTTTTGCTTTCTTTACTCAGTTCCAAAATAAAGCTTGGGCACTAGTTTTTGGAAACAAGAACTAGCTTTTGCAAAACTTTCCTTTTTAAATATTTTAAAGTTATCAAGTTTGCTCTAAATGGTATAGTTTTACTGAGCAGGTTAATCAAAGAAGGATGGAGATTTTTCCTGCCCTGTATTTAATTAGTATTTTGGACTTTGGTGTTAGTAGATAAACAGGACTTTCTGTAGCTAATACAGAGTTATTCCCTTTCAAATGATTTGGAGGAGTTGCCCTGTGTTCTTCATATGCCTAAAAAAAGCTTTGACTTAATTTCTGAAGGTTCAGAATTTCTGTACATAAGAGATGCGTTCATAGCAGATTAAAGGTTTGTTCAATCCAGTGTCTTGTCTACAGCATTCACAGGTCAGAGATGCACAGCAAAGAACTCTTTTCTTTACCCTATGAGCCAACAGCCTTAATTTTGCCTCCATCTATTCCACCTCAGTTTGCATATGAAGGTCCATTTGAATGATCTTATTAAAATAAGAGTGCCAAAAATATTTTTAATTTATTTGACATGATTAGTTATTAATAAACTCACATTGGCTGTTCCTTATGATCACTTTTCCCTTTATGTCAGGGCTACTCCATTGTTATTGAAGTCCTCTGGTAATTTTGTGAAGGTCATCTAATTTTTACTGAGCTCCAGTCAGCAGAAAGCTATTTGCCAGTTCCAGTTCTGCTGAGCCACGCAGGTGTCATTAAGCCAGCTTCACAGCTGTCTGGGAGGCCAAGTGGACAATAAGCTACAGCATCTCTTGCAGAAGTATGACAGTCACCATGTACTTGAGTTTTCAAAGGGTGAAAATGCTTCATAGGAAGGTCAACAGAGCCTTGCTCAAAATCCTTACAATTTGACTGTTTAGTAGAGTTTTTAAAGTATTTTTCTGTGTATCAAAATTTTGGCTGATGAGTCAAGAACTCATCCGTCTCTGCTGTTATCTGAACTTGGTGCTCAGGTCTATTCTATGTGTTCCAATGTTCATGTTACTTAAGAATAGAGATGGCAATGGTTGCAGTAATAAACTCTGCAGTCTTGCCTGGCGGAAGTTTCCTCTGCAGCATTTCCCATAACTTTGAACTGGAAACTGCAAACTGCTGTTCATGGCTACAAATGATCCTATCTAGTCTGTCGGTCACCTTTCCCTGGGACTAAATGCTGGTATGTAGGCACCTGTATGCATTGCTTTGTTTCAAAGGCTGCAAGTTGTTAAATGCAACTAGTCTTTCCTGTGTGTGGGTAGAAATTTAGAACTGGGTCTTGGGGAGGTAATACATAAATGTTAGGGCTTACTTTCTGCAAGGGAAGATTGTGCTAATATTGTAGAAAGGCATTGTATGTAGGAACTCGAGAGCTGAGGCAGATAAATTTGGAATTTCAGGCTCAATGCTGGTTCTGGGAGGTTTTTTCTTAGTTCTAGGATTGTGGTGCCAACTGCTGACACAAACAGGTCAGATGACCAGATTACCAATTTTCAAGTTTTGTTAAAGCAAAACTCAACCTTCAATGTATTTTGTAGCTTTTTAGTATAACTATGTTTTCTGCAGCTTATTTAGCAATTTATTTGATTGTTACTGGTATCGATACTATCTGAATATAAGAAAAACATAGACAAAGGAAATAAACAGTAGTTACAGCTGCTGGTACTGAGCGCACCTAGTTTATCAATATAAAGAGACTTTGTCCCTAAGCCTATTGTCACTCCGTCACCAGTTCCAGTCTCTTGAGGTTTTGCCACATCAGTAACGTTACAGGGGATTATTAATAGTCTTTCAGAGAAGACTATTCAGCCTCCTACAACAACTTGAACAAGTTCTGGTCAGTGGCATTACTAGCCCTGGATGGAAGAAAATTATTGAAGTGGTATATCTCCATTTGTTTTGTACATGACCAAATGTGTCTGACAAAGGAATGAAATGACATAGAAAAGATACTGCCCTAATTACCATATTCCTTCTACTTTACGACCACTTTAAAGGACGTGTTCTTATCAAGCTCTAATCAGCATGATTCCTTTGACTTCCTGAACAGATCCACATCAGGTGATAACTAAGGGCTGTCTTTTTTTTGAACGCCTGGCACAGTGTAATTTTAAACTAAAACAAAAATATGTAATATCTGTTACAGAAGCTCAGACTGTAATCTTTAAAAAGCATTCTTACTTTGTTGCTACCCTGAAGATGCATCTTCATCTTTGAATAATTTATCTGCTAATTTTAAAAAAAGCTGCAATCTTAATTCTTATTTAATGTGGTGGGAAAAAGAAAGAAGGGAAAACAGTTTAGTAGTCATAAATTTTCTCCTACACTGCATAGGCACTCCTATGTGTATCACAGTGTGTCCATGCAGTGGATGTGGGATGTGGGTTTTTATTTTATGTGTGATGTGAGAAATTGAAACTGTATATAAAATTATGGCAGGTTATCCACTGGCTGTTGCTATTTCATCTTTTGTGTGTGTCCTACCTAGAGGAGTGGTTCAGGCATCAAAGTGAAGTCTGTTGTCACGTCTTGTGTTTTACATTGTAGTTTAAAGGTGTTTGTTTCTGGAAGAAAATTAAAACCTTTAATTTACATTTAATCTCTATCTGAAACCTGGCACAGCAAAATGTGATTCATCAGCAGTTTGCAAAATGCACAGCGGTGTTCTGCATTTCTGTCATTTGAGATGTCACCCAGTCCAGTGTTGTGATGTAATTGGGATTCTGGAGACGAGCACTTGAGCAGCAGGCTATGCATGAAAACTGAAGGACTTCAAGAATCATAGAATCACAGAACAGTTTGGGTTGGAAAGGACCTTAAAGATCGTCTGGTCCAACCCCCCTGTCATGGGCAGGGACACCTCCCACCAGACCAGGTTGATCAAAGCCCTGTCCAACCTGGCCTTGAGCACTTCCAGGGATGAGGTATCCACAACCTTCCTGGGCAACCTGTGCCAGTGTCTCATCACCCTCACAGTAAAGAATTTCTTCCTAATAGCTAGTCTAAATCCGCCATTTTCCAGTTTAAAACCATTACCCCTCACTGTCTTGTCAGTAGGTGATGCTTTTCCCATTGGTAATGCGCACTGCTCCAGGACATTGTTTTTATGAGTGGTGAATAGATGAACAAACCAATTGTTGTAATCTGGAGTTCTATGGCGTTTTTGCAAGAGCAGGAAGTGTCTGGCTGGGGGCCAAACAGTTAATCACACTCTGTTGATCTAACATACATCCCTCCCCCACCCCCCCATCCTGCCTTTGTTTAAGCTTCTTTTACTTTCTGCTGCTGCTTTCTGTGCTCTTGCCTGAGCTACTCAAAACCAACCCATAGAGTGTTGGGAACATATTGCAAGGAAAGATCTTGAGTTGGGAAAGAAGGAATGGGATGCCTTCATAAGCAGCTGTTAACACATTAACCTGCAGAAATACAAACCAAAGGCCAAATGCAAAAAGCTTTCATTTAAAATTATGCTAAAATAGAGATCCACATTAATAATTATAGTCAAGTATTTAGAACGTTATATATGTATGCAAAGATCTTAATTATGTGATAAATACAAAGAATAGCTACATTTTGCATTTTTCATCTTGGGACGTCTTGGCACGTTTACTGGTTTCTCTTGTACTTGGTTGGCCACATGGATTGAAAACAGATTTTCATTTATCCTTTGCAGATGGGGATGCCAGCAGTGCAGCACTGAGCAACTGACTCTTTTGCTGTGCCTGATATCTTAAATATCTTGGCAAATAATAATGTAGCACTGCCTTTGTAAGTCATTCTCCATGAACATAATTTGGCCAAACTCCTGCATATTCAGCTTTGTTAAAATGAACAAGAAATCTGTTCCTACCAAGCAGTCTTTTATTTGTACTGCAGTGTGCAAACAAACCTGCAATTGCCTTGCACCATCTGTGTTACCTCCCTAAAAAGGATCCCCCACTCAAACCCAGAAATAGCGGTATTGTGGTGGCAGGTAGTTTTGTTCCTTACTCTGGTATCTGTTTCATAGCTTATTCTGTTGGGCGGTGTCTCTGATCACAAACTGGAGAAGATCGTGATGGAGAATAAGGAATTGCTGAGGGCTGCTTTTAGAAGGTGGTGTTTGCTGAAGGTGAGAAGGTGGTTACCACTGCCCTGCCTTATTTCCTAAAATATATCCAGACTGAGCAGCAGATATTGAAGTCTTTTTAATAGAATGTATACTATTGTATAGTATATAGTATATATTAGCTTCTTGCAAATATTTTTATAAAAATTATTATGACATACGCCTTTGAATTATTTTTAAAAGTTATTGGAGACAAAAATGTCCATGATGCACATTCTTTGCATAATAATTCTGTCAACAAGTATGGGAACAGTGTTTAAACTCATTTATAGAGATAGCTGAGGCAAATCAAGGTAAAACAACAAATCATATCAAAACAGGTAACATAGAGCTTGTTAAGTGACCTGCAGATAAACAGACTCACAAGTTGTGAGGCTATTTATGCCCCAGTGAAGACTGCTCTGAGAAGTGCTGGATAGTTCTGGAGATTAGGATCTAAATATAGTTTTTGCTTGAGGATTTTTTCCCACCCCTAGATTCCTCATTAATTTTGGGTCCTGACTAGCAATGTTGTTCAAAATAATAGTTTTCTCTCCAGAAATGTTTTAGCAAGGAGATTTTTGGTATTTTTTTAATGTGGAGTTAATGTGTTGCTCATGTTCTCTCTCTCGTTTCATCATCAAGCAAGGGCAGCTTTTTCAGTGGAAGATAAATATTTTCATGGTCAATGCTCAGATGCCTCATTAAGAGTGTTGTATTGAGAAGCCATTTTCCACCTGGAAATGTTTGAATGGGATTTTTTTTATAACCACAGAGGGATGTTTTAGATATGGAGACACTGCAAGTTGTCTGAGAAAATTCTGAGTTTCTATGTGAAGTGATTTGGTGATTTGATTCCACTCAGTGTGCAAATACCCATCCCAAGCACTAGCACTTCTCTTATCGAGCACTGAAAGCCTCATAGCTCAGGTTGCCTTTCTGCCTTTGTTTGAGGTGTCAGACTTGAGACAGGCTTGCAGAGCAGGATAGGAAGCCAATTATTTCAGGTTGAGTTCTGAAAAGCACTTATTTTTGTCTGCTTTTTGCATATAGGGTTGTCAGTCTGCAGAGTTCCTGGTGACTTTAACAAGCAGTGAAAACTCTCAGATTAAAAATAATAATTTGCTGTAACCTGCATGAAGTCTTGGTGCTGGAAAAACTGTGACTATTGTGTTAAGAAGAGTGACCCCCACTAAAATGGATCGTAGTCGAGTGTAAATGGAGCACTTCCAGCGTCGCAGTTATGTCGTACCCACTGAAAACTCCTTTTGTTTTCAATCACTCCGGTCACAGTGTGAGACCTCCCAAACACACAGCCCCCATTCAGCCCTGTCTGTGGTGACTTGCAGCCAGTGTCATGTTCTGTCGGGGCTTCTGAGAAGTACAGAGACCCTGCTCTGCAGAGCTGGAGATTTCAGCTGAAGTTCACAACAAGGACGTGTACATTTACAGAACAGTTGTCAGTCTGCTAATTTATGTACTTGCAAAATACAGATTTGTTAAGAGAACATTTATATCTTGCTGACATATGACAATGGTAAAAGATTACTGGAAAGAAACCCTTTATTTTGACACTGAAGAAGCACTCTTATAGTACTGAGAACAGTGGTAGCCCTGGAGTTATTCCACATTCTTTGCACAGCAGCTTTTCTGCACCAAATCTGTCCCAGATCCTCCCCTTTAGCATCCTACTGCCAGCTTTCATAGAGTATTTTTACCCTTGCAGCAGGGATAAACTGAGCAAAGCATCCATAAAAAAAACCCTTAAACAACACAGTAGATTGCTTACTGCAACAGTTAATTAACAGTTGTTATTTATACACCACTCTAATTACCAGGAATGGGTATAGTTAATTTTTGGTAAATGTAATAAATTATTTGAGCACAATACAGACTAAAAGTTTGGGCAAAGAATCTGATGGCAAGGGCTCTTCCTTTCTGACAGAGTAACTTATTTGTGTAGGGGTTTCTAGAGATTTCAACTGCTGAGGTATAAGTCCCTGACCCAGTAGCAAATTTTATCTTCTGATACTGAAATTCATTTTGCACATCCTACAGTCTGTTCTCCACCTCCATGTGATTGATAGCTCAGTATCCTGATGCTGACTGCTGTAGAGTGTTATAGAATCATAAAATAGTTTGGCTTGGAAGGGACCTTTAAAAGGTCATCTAGTCTAACCCGCCCCCTCCCCTCTGCAATGAGCAGGGACATCTTCAACTAGACCAGGTTACTCAAAACCCCATCCAACCTGACCTTGAATGTTTCCAGTGATGAGGCATCTACCACGTCTCTGGATAATGTGTTCCAGTGTTTCACCACCCTCATCATAAACAATTTGTTCCTTATATCTAATCTAAATCTTCCCTCTATAAATAGATAACCCTGCAAATGAGGGGTTTTTATGAATTAACCGAAGTGCTATCACACTTGTTATAGACATGATACAAAATTCATGCAAACTCATTTTATACTTATGGAGAGTATAAGAGATGTCTAGAACAATTATATTTTTTTAAGTATTTTAAGGATCTGGGTCGTTCTTTCAAAAAACATAAGGTAAGAAGAATGCAGAGAAAGCCTGAAGATGCATGCGTTTAGATTTTATTTCTGTTTACTGTTCTCACCATTGTATGCGTGTCTAAGAGAGATTTTTTTTTTTATTTTTATTATTGACTTGGAGACAAAACTAAAATGACTTGCATACATTCACAACATAGAAATGCATAGAAGTCCTGGAGAAACAGCACTGATGCTGTTGCTAGAGCCTAATTAGCTGTCACAATGCTGGGCCATGTAGTCTGTTGCAGTTAGGAGAAATTGTTGTCATGGTAAAAATGATTAATTTAATTTGCAAAACTATATTAAGTCTTGCTGGTTTTGTACTGAAGAATAGGCCATGAGACACTAGCACTGAGGTCACTGAAGTGCATCTAGGTATACTTGCACTAATGTTGAAGCTAAATAGGCTTAGGTTTAGGCAATGATTGTGTGTATGTGTTAAGAAACATTTACATAAGACAACTATTCTAGGCAGTTTCTGTATGCCAAGTGAGTGATAGGGCTTTGCACTGGCAGTACTTGACCTATCTGATTTCAGATTATCTTTAAATCATCCATATGAGCTCCTGTGTCACTTTTTTGGAGCTTAGACTGAACTAGCTGTCTTCTACTTGCTCTCCTGCTATACAGAATGTTGTTCACCAAGACTTTCCCACACACACTTTTCATGTTCCTGTGTGGATTCACACAATGCTTTTGCTTAAGCTGAAACATTTTATTTTGGGTTTGGAAGTTGTAAGTAACCCTTCCCTTCATCTGTGATGGCTCAGAAAATTTCTTCAGAGAAGTTGCTTGCTAGGAACAACAGTTGAGTATAAACCCATTTGCAGCATTAAGCTTCACAGTATCATAGAACGGTCTGGGTTGGAAGGGACCTTAAAGATCATCCAGTCCATCCCCCCTGCCATGGGCAGGGACACCTCCCACCAGACCAGGCTGCTCAAAGCCCCATCCAACCTGGCCTTGAACAATTCTAGGGAGGGGGCATCCACAGCTTCTCTGGGCAACCTGTTGCAGTGTTTTACTAAGCTGAATGAAGAATTTATTCCCAATGTCTAATCTAAATCTATCCTCTTTCAGTGTGAAAGCATTACCCTTTGTCCTATCACTACATGCCCTTGTAAAAAGTCCCTCTCCGATTTTCTTGTAGGCCCCCTTCAGGTATCGGAAGGTCGCTATAAGGTCCTTCCGGAGCCTTCTCTTCTCTGGGCTGAAGAGCCCCAACTCTCTCAGCTGGTCCTCGTAGGGGAGGTGCTCCAGCCCTCTGATCATCTTCATGGCCCTCCTCTGGACCCACTCCAACAGGTCTATGTCCTTATGTTGGAGGCCCCAGAGCTGGATGTAGTACTCCAGGTGGGATCTCATGAGAGTGGAATAGAAGGGGAAAATCACCTCCCTTGAGCTGCTGATCACGCTTCTTCGGATGCAGCCCAGCGCATCTAGACTACAAGTGCACATTGCTGCCTCATCTTGACAACAGACACCCCCAAGACCTTTTCCTCAGGGCTGCTCTCAGTCCATTTTCCACCCAACCTGTATTTGTGCTTAGGATTTCCTTGACCCAGGTGCAGAAACTTGTACTTGACCTTGTTAAACTTCATGCAGTTCACATGGGCCCACCTCTCAAGCCTGTCAAGGTCCCTCTGATGCCATCCCTTCCCTCCAGCGTGTTGACCACACCCCACAGCTTGGTGTTATCAGCAAACTTGCTGAGGGTGCACTCAGTCCCACTCACCATGTCACCAACAAAGATGTTAAACAGTGCCAGTCCCAAGTTTTTTGCTTACGGTAAACCCCATGAAAGCCCTTCTAAAGGAAAATTCAGGAAGTTTTCTCATTGGTGGAAAATTAGCTTCTCATTTTTTCCTTTACAAACACAATTCCTATTAGCATCAGTGAAAATTACGGGGAGATCAGCACTCTGATGGATCAGAGATTTTGCAGAATTGCGTATTTCAATCTTCACTGGGCTCATGACATGAGAGAGAGTATTGAGATTCCAGCCATGAACAGCTGTCCACAGGGAACTGAACAGTTTAAGCCCAATAGCACATCCTTCAGAGGTTTCTGAAGTGCTCCACTGCCTTTTTATTCTGGTCAGCGACTATTTATTTGCAATTTGTCATTTTGAAAGACGTAAGAGAATTGCTGTGTTTTCATGAAATTTTATGTAAAAGCTAGGAGAGTACTGGTGATAAATGATAGTTATGGTTTTGTGTAAAATGGGATGGTTTCATTTAGCAGGTTGCTAGCATGCATTTAACTGTTAATTGCATATAAAATAGTCATTAATATTCTACAGCATGGTATGTTAATTGGATTTATTTTCACAAAATCACAGAAAATTGAGGTGGAAGGGACCTCTGGAGAGCATCTAGTTGACTCCTTGCTCAAAGCAGAGCACAGTCCAAAGAAAACATTAGGTTTTAACTTAGTATAATTTGTGCATGTTGATATGAGGACCTAGAGGTTTACTTGTGTCTCCAACAGACCATCATCACCAGTGTGTGAAGTAACCTCTGTGTAATATCTGAGCTGTAGCTATACCCTTTGGCTTGAAAGGTGCTGAAGGGAGCAAAGCTGTCGCAAGAGTTCTCTGGTGGCAGTGCAGTGCCTCCTTACTGTCTGCTGGTCAGTGGACTGCTCACCAGATCTGATTTATCCATATAAATGGATAATTGGTGCTCTTGCAACAGTCTCTTCCTAAATTCCTGTCCATTATTGTTATTTATATTTGTAGTAGTCCTGTGCTCTTATGTTTCTAGGCATCTACTGCTATCCCATGAATACTGTTCTCTAATTCCTCCTGTCTTTGGACTCAACTTTGCTTGCATTTTCAAATAGGAATCCTTGAATTAAGCTTTTTTATGCCATTTAGTGCTTCACTTGATGATACCATCTCCCACATCACCTGTTACAGTTCCAGTTGAGATGACATGTCTAGGAAAAAAACATAATCAGATATTATAGTGGACCAGATGGCTAGTACCTACAGCTTTTGTACTCTGCAAAATACTACTTCAGTAGAAGCAGAAAGAGATCACAGAGTCCCAGGACACAGTGTCAGTGTTAATCAATGCAAGTCCTGTCAAGAAAGCTACCAAAAAGCAAATAAATCCAGGATTTTATCAGTGAAACAGTCTACAACATGAAAGCTGCCACTGTGAGGCTTTTACTAGCTCCATTGACCCTGCAGGACACTCATTGCTGTGAACAGGACAGGAGGGCAAAAAGCATTGCGTTTAGTCCCTCATTGAACATCAAATTTAAGAAAGTTAGCTTAGCAATAGTGTCCTTTGAATTAAGACAAAACTAACACATTTTATTCTCATTTACCATCTAAGTAACCGGTCAAGAAGTTTGCTAAAATATTCCTAAAATATTCCTAAAATGTGGGTAAAAGAGAAGAAATTTGTCATTAAAAGAGAATATTATCCATCTGCTGATTAAAAGCAGTAACTTGTTGTGTTTGTGAAAGATGAAAATATATTCTAGAAAACAATGCCAAAGAAAGCGTAGTATTTTAAACATAGTTTAATTTACTGTATCACTTATTCTACATCCAGAAGTATCTTCTTAACATAGAAATTACTCTGTTCTTGATTAAGCAGTTTTGTATGGACTGTATTAGAATGAATCTAAGGATTACATGGGAAATGGTCAGGATTTGAGATGCTCGTGTTAAAATCATGTCAGAAAAGCGTATATGCTTTTAAATTTTATAAAGTAACATACTTTACTTTTGAAAGCCTGTTGTTGTTGGCAATTAGAGAACTAAACCTCGTGAATAATGTTTGAGCTGATCTGTTGACTCGAGGTCATACTGCTGTAATATCGTTTATTCTGGTTTCATATCTACAACATTATTTTTTTCAGCCAGGAGAGTTAAAAATTACTTGAAAGCCTTAGTTCTTTCAAGAAAAGATGAATTTCACAACAAATCCTGTGGCCAAAGGGAGCACAGGGTGCCAGTTACAATAAATGTCTACCAGATAACTGGACTGTTTTTTGGTTTTTTTGCTTTGTTCTGGCTCCATGTCCTCTCATCTCAAACTGCTTTACATCTCAGTTTTGGGCTTTTTTTTCCCCTCATATATACATATATCTATGTATATGGAGAGAGTGAGAGACATAAACAGGTTTCTATGGGTAAAAAAGCAGAATAATTTATATAGTATTTATGGCAAGAGAATCCAGACTGCAAATACATTTTAAATCAGTATATATTACACAGGAAGTTTACCAGGACTTGCACATCTTCTTTCAGGAAAAAAAAAAGTTCTGTTTTATTATTCTGTATCAGTGAAGCAATTTGTTTTATAATATTATAAATAGTACAGTTACATGTAAACTCAGACTATTTATGAGAAGGTAGGCAAAGCAGAGGGAGAGAAGACACATAGACAGTTTAGCATACTGTTTATTTGTTACAGTAAGTGCTGTGACTTTCTGGATGCTGTTGGACACAGGGAAAAACATACTTTCTTCTTACTTGCTAGAGAGTGGGGGGAAAAAAGGATGATGGTAAGTGGAGGCTTGTGCTTAAAAGATTAATCAGCATGGTAGGTGCATGGAACTTTAGTTTCAGTTTTTATCTCTGTGCATTAATATAATAACACATCTGCTGTTGGATAACTGTTTCTTACTTTTGTAGACAGGTTTACCTTCTAAAGTTATCAGAGTGCTTGTCAAAACCACAGAGGATGTATCATTCTATGCATTTTTACAGAATTTCAATATGTTTTGCCTGAAGGAAGTCAGAAGATGAGCAGTCAAAAATACCCTGCAAGTGTCTGTTACCTCTTCAGTTTCTGGACCACAGTCCCTCCACGTGGTGTTTACTCTCCTTGCTATGCTGCTGCAAAAGGTGGATTTACAAAATTTGTAGGAGTGCTGCATATTGATTTAGCAAAGCATTTGTTAGGCGAGTCGTTCCAGAAATTAGAATTGGAAATCCTGCAAACAACATGGAGCTCATCCTATGCCAATCCTGCGGTGCGCATGAGGATGTGTTTTGCCCAAGTTGCAGGTTTCCGCATGCAAAATTGCAGGCTGTCGAGGGGAGCCGGGCGCTCTGTTACTATGGAGACTGGGGCTCGCTGCGATAAAGATCCATGGTAACTGGCATTAATGATGCCGTGTAATCAGGGGCAGGGAATGGACACGGCAGCCAAAACTGAGGGCTGTCACTGATCTTTGCTGAACCCATCTGCTGGTATCGATCACAGCAAGTGAAGTGTGTCCTTGGCTCACACGCTTCTGCCTTTTGTTGACATGTTTGCACACTGTCGCAGCTGTGGCAGCCGCTCTGTGGGTCCCCAGGTGCCCTAACTGGAAATCTTGTGTATGTTGTGCTACACAGCGCACTCTGGTGTGCTGCTATCGGGAAGAGAGAAGGTCTTTGAATTCAGGAAGAGTGTGAACCTAAGCAGGCTTAATGCTAAGGTCTCTGACTCTATGAAATACCAAAGGCTGCCTGGAGGTGGATCCATCAAAAGCCTGATGTGGGGAACAGGACGGGGACACCCTGGGTGAAGTGGGGCTAGAAGAAGGGGTATGGGGAAATACTGCTGTGTGTCAAGGATAAACATTGAAGAAGAGGTAAGATGAGAATGACTGCCAAAAGGCATAAGGAAATATCGACAGATGATCCTCTAGTCCAGGAGCTTGTTTGGAAGGCTGGCAACAAACTGGCATTATGTACAGTGCTTATGGTGAGTGATTTTTAGTCGTGAGTTCAGAAATACTGAGAGGCATAGAGGAGGTTTGAGAGATTTGCTTTCTGCCAAACACATAAGTAAGGAGAGGCCTAAACTAGAAAGCCTGGGAGACAACATAAGATGTGTGTCCCATCTCTAATGGTAAGAATGGTAAATTTTGCCACTGTTTGGATCAAGACGGCCCCTTTTCTATGGATGTAACAAACTGTTAGTTAGGGGATGTTGTTGTCTTCAATGTATGTCCTCTGTATTTATGTTGCAATAAACAATTAATTACATGAAGAATAAAAAAAAATTCACCTCTAATTTGACCCCACTATCTTGAATATGCAGGGTTAATCCCTGTGCAATTCTTGAAAAATATAAGCCAATGCCAAACAGATTTGTTATTCTCTTTCTCTTTTTTAAAACTGTCTCATCAAAAGCGTGTTCTGTATTTCAACAGTCTGTGTACACAGATACACATCCACACATCTACAGACAGTAACACTGCTAATGCTAGCTAATGTTTCAGTAGCCTGACACTTCATATTTTCAGTTGTGATGGTGTTACTAAGCATTCAGACACTCCCAAGAGCAAGACTGAGGACAATTATGCATACATATTGAGAAGTGCCAGATATAAGGTGTGTGTTTTCAGATGTGTATTTCTGGCAATGGAGTTGTGTGCTATTTTTCCATAATATCTTTGACTTATTTCGGGCACAGGCTGGAATTGATTTATACATGAATCAGAGTTTAATAATCAAATGAGGGCAGCACTCTTGCTTGAGATGTGTTAGAAATTGTGTTTGTGCTAAGAAGTGGGATGGTGGGGAAGAGAGATGGCCATTTAGGAAATTGAGCATTGCCCTGGAGATGTGTGTTCTAATTTTCTTCTCAGAGGTCCTGTGTGATGCTGCTTACATCAGAAAACTCGGGTTTTCAAGGACTGCCAGCAGTTACATGTTCCTTCCTTTTATTTGACAGCTTGACTTGTGATTCATGGTCTGTCTATAGAAATACTGAGCATCCATTATAGCAAATGAGGCCAATAGAAATGTCACTTTTGAATTACTAATGCTATGTGTAATATATATGCCCTGAAAAATAAAATCAAAAGTGTTCCAGGACGGTGTAGCCAAAATTAGAGGATACATTTAGCTTTGTATGTTGAAGATTAAGTGCCTTTCATTTTGCAAAGCTGCTATTGAAAGTAAATGCATTAGTACTTATTACAGATATGTATAGCAGACCTATGGAAAGGCTTGTGAGGAAAGCAATTGCTGTTGTCTTCAGAAATTGAGTTTATCATGCAGAATAAAAATCCTGTCACCCATTGAGCATCAAGGAGAAAAGAGGTGCTCAAAGATCTGTTAAAATGAGTGCTGCCTGGGCCCTACTCTTTGAAGGAGACAAGTCTCATGAATATATACTGTGTGGTCATTAATTACAGACTGTCTCACAATACATACACATAAGGAGTATGAATAAAGATTATGGTCTTAATTAGGATTTTTTTAGGTTTTAAGTGCTTGTCTTTTCCACATAAATGTGCAGTATTTTTTTCTGCACTGTATGGTGTTTCATGCACATTGGACTAGAGGACTGATGTTAAAAGCATCAATTTGAATATTGTAACACATGCTCTACAAAATTTGGTAGCCTGGCTTTCAGACTTCCTGCTCTGTTAGTGCCTAAATTAGCCCAGATTGGTAGAATAGACAGCAGAATAAGCTGTTGCTAACAACAGCCTCTTCTAGCAAAGCCCTTCTCATTCGCACGTGGAATTTGGATCTGCAGTTCATTGGGATTTGGTTGTGCAGTTGACTCTGCACTCGCTGAAAGGCTTCCAAGAAGGAACAGCAGAGAGCAACTCTAGAACTCTTGTTAAGGAGCCCCATCACTCTCATTTTTTGCAGTGAACACTCAGTGTTCAGCTCCCAGAGCTCTGGGGTTGTACAATTTGAGACTGTAATGGTGCAGAGATAGCACAAGAAAAATGGTGGTGAGTGTGCCTCTTTACGCCCCTTAAAATTAATAGGATTTTGCACCCTTTCCCATCTGATACCATTTTCTTCCACAGTCCCCTCACTCTTAGGCTACCATCTGCATCTTCCCCCACATGTCTCACTTTTGTAGCAGTTCTATTGTGGTGCTGTGTTAAGTACGTATTATGCAATTTAAGATCTTGTAGGAGGCGAGACTGTACATAAAATACTGACAAATATATTTTTGTTTCTGTTGCAGAAACTCCTCCTTTTCCCAGCATAGGAACAGGTTTAAAAAGCAATGATAAATGAACTGGGGAAAAGAAACGAAAGGGCAAATAATAATCAGATTTCTTGTACTCTTTTGTATAAAACAACAGCTGAAGTGACTATTCCTGCACACATGTGCTATTTGATGTGTGATTAGTTCAGAAATAGTCCCCTTATGCATGACTACACAGCAGCAGCTAATCTAAGGTCATACAAAGCAAAAGACAGCAGGAGCCTTTTACAAGGTTACCACAGTTTCTTCTCTATATCCTCACTGGGCACTGTTTTCTTTCTAACTCTGGGAGATGATTAGGTTGTGGAAGACACCATTCTCTGAGGCACCTGTGTTGATAACTCAAAAGATTATATTTTGCATTTGAAAGTGGAAGTTTTGTCCTTCCTGAGTGTTGAAAGACAGCACTAAATCCCAAATGCATTTCTGCTGATGGAAGGCAAAAGGACCCCGCGCTGTCCTCTCTCAAGTGGAAACTCCCGAGCTTAATGCTCCTCTGAATGTTACGTGCAGAGTTGCTCGTAGATTGTGTGATGTAATCTCCTTAATGCACCAGTATTAAACCATGGCATAGTAGCAAATTTGGAGAAATGAGAAAGGTACCATGGTGCAAAAAAGCAGGAGGCACTCTGCTCTTTCCTGGGTGGCACAGAGGGTGGTGAAAACAGAGTGGTTTATCTGAAATGAGGTATAAAATCATATATGTCAAGGTCGTATGGCCTGTTTGTGTTTGTGAGCATCTGTTACACTAAAATTAACAGCAGGTTAAAATAAGGGATGGCTGTGATGAGCAGCACACTGAGCTGTGTGCCCGTTTAACTTGTTGCAGTATAAAACGTTTAAAAGGGAAATGCACTCCGTCTGCCTGGGAGAGCTCCAGGTGCCAGGTGGTGAGACCAGCACCATCCCACTGCCAGCAGGTCTGGGCATTGCCCACAGGATTCCCAGACATCTGCATATTTAAAATACCTTTGGTGTCATCATGAAGTCCACTCCTTAGTTTTACGGCAGGCTTTCTGTGAGGAGGAATTCAGAAAGGTTTGCTGTTCAGTTTTCTACTTCCTACTTGCTTTGAGGTGAGAGCAAGAGAGCAAAGAGGGCTTGCTGGGAGCATCAATCTGCTGGCGGTTATGAGTGGTGAGTGACAGGGTCACAGCAGGTGTAGTCCTTGCTGCAGGCATGCAGCATTGCCACTTCACTGCCCTGGACTAGACAATCTGGTGGAGATCTTCCCCATGGGAAGTTTAAAATTCATTAAAAAGTAGTTTACTGTTTATTTCAAGAGGTAAAATTCCGTTGCCCACTGGACAACTTTTTGTTCTTCTAAACTGTATTGAGCTATTAAACTGTACTCTCTATATCAAAGCCTGTTGTTACAGTTCAAGCCAGGCTGAAATTTCGGCATCCAGAGTAATCTGCTTTTCCTGAAGCCATCCTAGCGTGGCTGCTGGGCGCTGCCGAGGTGTGGCAGCTGGCGACAGCTGGGGCAGGATTGCCACCGTGTGGTGCCCAGCCGGAGCTGGCCCCCGGGCGACGGCATCCAGCACCGCAGCTTGCTGCCGGCAACCACGCAGGCAGCGATTCCTGCCCGAAGATGATTGTACGTCATCCTTGAAGATTGTAAGACCATTTAAAAATATAAACTTCCTTATCCTATGACGTGGACCTAGTATTAATATGTAAAATGCAACAGTTCTCTGCCGGATTGCAATACACCTCTACGTGTCTTTTTTAGCTTTAGTAATAATTCTACGAAATTATGTACACATAGGGATGATGCAAATTATACATCTTCCCATTTTTAGACACAGTTGGGGTTATAAACTTCTAGGGGAAGGAATAAGGGGCACCTGGGATAAGCTGCTGCAATTCTAGTTATCGTAAAACTCTGTATGGCCAGGTGAACCATTCCTTCTCACAAACCTCACCTCTTGAGGGTGCAAGTTCTATTTTAGCTGTGGTGACAGAGGTGAAGCTTGCTTTTCCAGGACCCAGGACCAAATATTGCTTAGAAAATATCATTTAGCTCAGTAGAGACATGTGTGAATCTAAGATTAGAATTTGGCTTAGGTAGTAAAGTTCATACACACCTTGTACCTGCTTGAGGTTGAGATGCATTCTTCTGCCCATGTGGTTCTTTTGTCTCAATATGAATGCAACACATCAAAGGGAGACTTGAATATTGTGAGTTAACGGAAGAACGTGCAATGGCCCTGAAATGCAGGAGAACAGAATTGTCCTTGTTTAGGTTCACAGTAGTGCTTTTCTTTGAAACCATACCTTTTCAACCTCCCTTAATTAAAAAGTGTTTAGAATCTTCAGACCTCATAGGATCCGAACCTACTACTATTATGGAAACATAACATAGTACTACAGCACAGGCATTACGTGAGTGCTTGCTGTTATTTCAAATACTGTTCACTTTTAGCCAGCAAGAAATCTCAGGCTCAGCTGATGAATTAAAGACTGACTTTGATTAAGAAAGCATTTTGCTCTGCATCCTTGTGGCCTCAAAAAAAAGAGATGACAACTAAAGGAGTGGAAGGAACTGGTAAATCCTCTTTGCTGGCTGGTTGCAGTTATAGAAAGGTGAATCCTGGAGAATTTATTGTTCTATTGAGGATTTTTAAAAAGTTTGCAAAATATCCTTCAATATTCAAAAAAATGTCCTTCAATATGGAAAACATGATGTCTCAGGATATCTCTGCATTGTGCAATGGTGGACAATGCAGTGACCTTCAAGTCAGCGCCAGCAGAGACAAGATAAACATGTCAGCATAAGGCACTCAAAGGTGGAGCATGACATGCTGATGCGCCTTTCCTGCTTTTACACCTGACTGGCATGCTCCACCATCCAGACATGTTGGCTGACTCAGTGCTTTTACAGCGTGCTGTATTGCACAGTGTCAAGTGCCCATTGAAAGACTGATGGTTAAGGCTTTATTTGGAAATTTTTGATTCTGAAGCCTCAGATGAATATAGTAGTGTCTGACTAGTCTGTTCCTCCTTTTTTTTTTTTCTTTGGAGCTGTTCTACTTTACATAAATAATAGTGTTTTAATTGGGCTATTCATGCATTGAGGTGATAGGACACTTGGGATTTTCAATCTAGGTTTCTTACATCCCCAAATGTTAACTAGTGTTTGCCTTTGTTGTCTCTCACTGGAAAGTACTGCTTCTGCCTTTTCCGTACAAGCCAGTTAACTCCTGCTTTGAAACTCATCTTCTGCAATTGTTAGTGTCATCAGAAGAACTTGCATGTCTTGTAAGGTATCCTTGGCCTGGCAGCTCTGTGAACGGGAAGGAGAACGACCTCTGTTCAGCACTGTCCTTACAGGTGGTCTAGGAGTGCTAATGTGGCAGAGTTGAATTCAAGTGCTGCCTATACTCCAGTGCTGTGGGTTGTGGGGATGCAAGCTTGTTTTGTTCCTTGCAAGAGCTTAAGTGATGGATGATAAACTAACCCGTGAGGGAAAGCCTGGGATATAGTATATATTTGGTCTAGACCAAGACACTTACAATTCTTTTTGTCCTCCTTTTTAATGTGAAGTCTCTATTTGCTGCCTTTTTCCCTTTCCAATGTAGAACACAGCCTTAACCCATGCGAACAAATTGAACTGGTCTGGCAGCTGCAGGTCAATTTTGCTTAGATTTTTGCAGAAATATTTCAAGTCTGTTCCAACCACAGCTCACTATCTACTAAACTACAATCAGAGAGATGCCTGATTTTCAAAGAATATTCTGTGTATGCTCTTAGGAGCATCTCATTCTACACATTGCAAACTAGCAGGGCTCTAAGCAAGAGCACCCTGTTTTTGACTTTTAGAGTAAGGTCGAGGAATTGGATAAATTACCATACTTTTTATTCATCATTTTTAATGCTACTGTCTTGGTGAAATGTAAAATTGCTAAATATATAGTGATAGTCGAGGGCGGATCATTTGATGAACTCAACTGAGTTACAGTAAGGCTTCAAATTATATCAGGCATGTCAAATTACAGTATGCTTTTGCAAGGATACATTTTTTGGTAATGATCTCTGCAATGCATTTTTCAAATCTCTATAATAGCAAGAGATTGTTTGGGAAAGTGGTTCAGACAGCTCCTTTTCTGTGAGGTCTTTATTCCCAAGGCTCCCAAGAAGTCACAAAGTGTTTTTCAGAAATCATTCCTATCAGAAAGACCCTGCTTTTAAAGTAAAAATGTTGATTAATATAGACAGAATGCTGCCTTTATTTTAGCTATGAATTGGGAGCCATTCTTGTTAGTTGTTTGAGAAGACAAGCTCTTCATCTTCCATCGGAATTAATGGAAACTGGAGGCACTTCAGGAACAAATTCATGGTAATGTATGTTTTTCTCTGTGTCAGACACTTATCTTGATTCTGGGGAATGTTTTCTTTTACATAACTGAAGGTGTAATGTTACGGACAAACTCTTTTACCTGGTGGGACAGATTTCACAGTAAAAGAAAAAGCTGTGCATCAAATATACCTTCCTGCATTTAACTTGAGACATACTGTTGCCTCTGCAAATTAGCTTCATATCTAGAACATTTTTGTCTCTAGTACAAATTCAGAATCAGGCCAGCCACTCCAGTTCAGTGTGAACACAATTCTGGCCTAGCATGCTTACGCAGATCAGTGATACAGTTGCTCAAATCACTTCAGTCTGTCGTTGTAAGAAAATAATTTACTGAGGGCCACATTGGAGCTTTTCAAGTGCAGCACTGTGGAAGTGATCTGAAAGTCCTTTTGACTGGAAGCCTAGCTGCTTCTTGACAGACTATTCAAATTGATTCCAATAAACTTCCTACAGCCAGAGTTGGACTCTTAAATATCTGAATGCTGCAGAAACACTAGCCATTAAGAAAAGGTAGGATTCTTAATATAAAAATGTAAAGTAAAAGTAAAAATGACATTCCCTATTCCCTTAAATGTCCTTACGTAATGAAAGTATGTATGATAGCAGTGTTCTCATGTGCTTTATATGTCTATGAGTAGAGTTTTTCATTATACAGTCCCATAAACAGGGATCTGGGAATTAGAAATTAAAAGTAATATTACAGTATTACATTTAGGAAAGATGTGGCTAAAGGTTAGTGTTTTGAAATGAGATCTACATTATGTTTTTAAGTCATAGAAGGCGAATAAGCTACATTGCACATCCTGTGCAATTTCTGAGTAGTTTATGTCTTTAGCTGACTCCAAAATTACTGTTTTAAAATTTACAACATATAGCAAAGATAAGTTTAATAGGTTACAAAATGCTTTTAAAAGGTCACCTGGCAAGTGCTTACAGAACAATGTAAACTACTAATCCAAGACCAGCCAAAACTCGTGGAGCAGGCCCTTCAGCAGCAGGTTACACCCTGGTCAGAGGCTTGTTTCCTGTCACTGAGTTTGGTCTTTAAACCTGGCTTTGTGGCTTTTATCTATTATTAGGGAAAATGTTTCTTTATTTCTTCTACCTCAGTGGCCTTTGGATCTTTTCAGGTGCTTTCTGTAGAAATTCCCCAGTAATTGTAACTGTAATCTTTAGGCTACCAAGGTTCTCATGGTGTACGTGACATAGAAAGCATCTCATGCAGTCTTGCCCTGATCTATTCCATCCTAGCTGATAGTGGGACAGTGGAATGGAGGCAGAATCTGTGGAGTAGGACCCTTCTCTCATTAATTTAGTCCCTCACCTTCTCTTTGTAATCAGTGTCAGTGCATT
>NW_010172338.1:0-3860 GCF_000695765.1 Mesitornis unicolor | reverse complement strand
CAGCAGGATGTTACGTTAGGGGATTTTACAGTTGCATGAATTAAACCAGATCCAGCCATCCTTAGTAAACTCTTTCAAAGCTGTTCAGTAAGTTACATGTGAAAATATGACTATGGGTGAAGATTACTGTTGATGTCCTGAATGGACCTGGATGCTTATTGCATCATTTGCAGCTAGAGCATTGGCATGTTTCAGTCATACCAAAACTTTGTGCTTGGGCTGCTGTAATGCTGAAAGAACTTTTTTGAAATGTGAATCTCACGCTGCATTAGCATGACTTGACCAGGAGAGGGGGATCATTTGCCATTCTTTCACCCAGGCACTCGTGGTGGGACATAAAACACTGAATGTGCGTTTAAATCTTGAGTCCACGTTTTCAACAGAAATGAGTGTATTCTACAGTAACTAGATCTGTCTTTCTTGAATTTGGAAACTTGAATTTTCAGCATTCTAGACCTAGGGTTTTAGTCCAGATTTATTATTTATTTTCAGGATCTATCATTCACCACTGATGATATATTTAATTAGAAATGTGAAGGTTCTTGGTGGTCTCTAAGGTCTTTGCTGCCCTTGCATCATCTGAACAGAGGATTTCACAGCTTAGGGTGGTTTGTCTTCAGCAGCATTGCTTGCCACCCACACCAGTTATTGCTGGTGCCCACGTGTTGTAGTTGAACCTGGCAAGCAGCTAAAACCTACACAGTTTGTTTTCTTGCCCTCCTCCCTCCCCAGTGGGATGGGGAAGAGATTCAGGAGATTAAAAGTAAAGAACTCATTAGTTGAGATAAAGACAATTTAATAACTAAACCAACCCAAACTTTAGTAATAATAATAATAATGATGATGATGATGATGCAAATTAACTGTTACAGGAATAGGAACAATGGTAATATAGCAATCAAAGTTATACTCAGCTCACAAACAGCAGCCGCTGGCTGTTTGCCAATGAAAATGTGACAAGGGAGGGGTAAGCCTCAGGAACTGAGATGAGCCACCAACACAAAGCAGAAGGGTTTGAAGAGCAAGGAGGAAGGGTTGAAGGGGTTGTCTCCTGCAAGCTGCCAGATTTATGTTTATGGGATAGAATACGTCTTTATTGGTCAGCCTGGATCATCTGTCCTGGGTCACCTATTCCAGAGAGTCTTGGGCTTTTGCTTACCCAGTTTCTCTTGTGCAGAGAGGAAATAAAACAACCAACCAAACACCAGCAAACTAAAAGAAATTATAACCACAGATGCGAGCGGGACCTTGAAAATATCTGCCAGCAAGAATGAAAATCTAAAATCTTACCTGCTTGTATTCATTAAAGCAAGAACTGCCACTTTCTCGGAACTTCAGCTCTGGCTGAGGCATTAAAAGGGAATTCTACAATTCAGCCCCAGCAAAACCAGGACATCACATCAGATCTGAAATGGTACGGCTGGGCCGCAGTTCTACATGCACACAGACCAGCACATGCAAATGGGACCAGGCCATGTCCCCAGTGGTTTCCCAGGTTCTGTTTTTGCGTTCGTGATGCTTTGCTGCACTCCTCGTTGCTTCATGCACCCTCGAGTGAGGAGGCTGTGGGTTCCGGTGACTCCGCGGGAGGTGGGGGCGGTGGCCGGGCGCTCTCCATGGTACTGGGAGCTCTCTATGGTATCGGGAGCTCTCCATGGTTCTGGCTGCCAGCCCGCCGTACTCAGCGTTGCAGCTGCCTCTGCCATCGCCCCGGTGCTCACTGTTCCAGATCCCCCAAATACACCAATAGGCCTGCCGAGCACTGCTGAAGACGCCCAGAAAGAGCTATGAGGGAACAGAAAGCTCTCATCTTTGGGATTCACTCTGTTGTAAAATCCTTCTATCCTTTATGCATCCTTGCCAATTAAACGTGTGTGAAAGGCACAGTTTGGCTGTGTATGTGCAGGGCAGAAGAATTCAGTACACTGTAGGTAATTACGCTATTCTATGTGTAGGTTTGGTCAGACGCTGGGACCTCTGAAGTTATTTGGGGGAAGGGAAACAAAAGTAAAGGTATCTCAGGATTTTTACTTTTGTGAGGAAAAGGTGAAAACCATCTAGCTTAGAAGAAGGATTAGGCTCTTACTCATTTGTATGTATATAGAATATGATTGTTAATATCAAAAAACAGTATTTGAGACCTCTTAATTCTTAATTAATATTCTTAATACAAAGTTTTTTCCAGTGTTTTTATAAGCAAATCTCAGATGTATCTGGTCTTGTTATAAGCAGTGGAAAAATATTCTTGAAAAACATCTTAAATGATACATCTCTTTGCCATAAGTATTTGATGAAACAACAGATTATCTAGCTGTTCTTTATGTTTTTATTACATCAAACAAGCAAAAGAGAAATGAAATGGCATTAATTGGCTTTAGAATAGGTATACTAGACTTCTGCAGGTTGTTACGTAAGGCACATTGTTGCTGATGTATTTCAGAAATTGTGTAGGTAAAATTTTTCTTACGATTGGTTATGCGTAGTCACTTTATTTTTGACATCCACTACTGTGGTCCAAACATTCAAGTTCCAAGCTTGATTACAGGTGTGCAGGTGAAATCCAACCATACCATTAGTCCTGATAGTATATAAGTGATAGAAATGATATTTTAGAAAGTGCATGTATAGGAGACAGAAATATAAAGAGGCAGCACATGGTCATACTCTTCTTCTTCCATACTTCATAAACTGAAACAAACTTGAAAAATAATTGTTTATTTTGTTTAATCTTGGATTGTGGAAGGCTTATTTTGTGAGTCAGACTGCTACATATACAAGTAAATATACATACAACAATATTTGTATATTTAGTAGGCACTCAAGCCTTTATTTTGGTAGCTGTGGACATGTAAACTTTTAATTCAAGGTAGACAGGGTCCATTTAAATATGAATGCATGTAACCTGGTCCAAAACTAAAGTGCAGGCACACTTTTACATGTAACAGCAAGGATGCTTAAGCAGAGCTGATTATGTGCAGCATCTAGGTTGCAACTGCAGAGATTTGAAGTGGATGGGATCTGGGTCACGCTGGTTTACAGGCTTCCGATGCAGTGCCCCCCAAGTCAGTTTTCCTATTATGTGCTTTTGTTGCACAGGCATAATTATTTTTCATAATTATGAAATTTCTTAGATAGAAATTTCATTGTCATTTGTAAAGTTATTTTTATTTATCTACATCACTTAGCTTTGAGATAACAGAATTCTGTTTCCAGATCAACAAATGTTTCCTCTAAAATTGGTTATACTACATACAACACTGTAGTCCAGTCATAGTATCTTAACAGGATAATTCCTGAATGTAATGAACTATTACATCAGGTAAGTCAATGGGTCAGAATGAAGAACCCTTCTTTTTTTCAGGGAGCTCAATGGAAAGACTCCACTGGATTCTAGGAAAACAAGTTTACCTGACTTCTACTCGTTGATGGTCTTTCAGGTGGGCAGTGACGAGATTACAACAAGTAGTTTAAGAACAATGAAGAGAGATTTCAAGGGCTTGGGTCAGCTAGTTAAGGGTTCTGGAGCACAAGTAGTGTTCTCCTCTATCCCACCAGTTGCAGGGAGATCTGAGGCGATAAACAGAAAGAGCCAACAGATCAATGCCTGGCTCAGAGACTGGTGCCACAGGCAGGACTTTGTGTTTTTTAATCATGGATCAATTTACACTTCACCAGCTTTGGTGACAAAAGATGGGGTACATCTATCTCAAAGGAGGAAAAGGTTCCTGGGGCAAGAGTTAGCAGGGCTCATAGACAGGGCTTTAAACTAGATTTGAAGGGGGGAGGGGTTGAAGTGGATATAAGACAACTGACTAGTGATGAGCCTATAGGTGAAGCGCTGACATCTGTGGGACGGTGCG
>NW_010172337.1:33335-39378 GCF_000695765.1 Mesitornis unicolor | reverse complement strand
CGTGGTGCTCAGTTACGCACTGGGCCTAAACTGCGACAACATTTTAAATAAAATGCAGTTGTCAATGCCAAGAAGACATTATAACATGAATGTTCTTCAAGCGGTATGTCTCAGTATGGAGTTTAAATGTGAGATTAATACTGTAAGAACAAAGAACACTCCACAAAACAGATGTGATCATCACTTTGCAAGGTTTCCTGAATGCCCCTGGATTAGTTCAATGAAGGAGGATGTCCTGATATCGATAAAAAATGTGAATACTTCTGCTATTTGAAGAATGGGATGTAAAATCAGTTTAAGAACTACAGAACTCTCAGCCTTTGATTTCCAACTGTTTGCAGATCCAAACTTAAAAGCTAGCCAGAACCAGAAATGCTAATTTATTGCTGGGTAAGCTTACTTCATTTCTTCATAGTATTTCTGGCAATCCATGTGTATATATCCCAACATGAAGCACAAGAAAGACTCAGCAGCTACGACTGTGGTCCCAGTCGTGTCACACCAAAAGTACATAAAGATATCTGGACACCTGGTTAGCTGGCTGATTGAGAAACAAATATTCAACCACATGACATTTCCCTGTCACTAAGATTTCAGAAAATAATTAAGGCAATTGTGAATCTATACCTTAAAGAATTATTCATATCTTTATATAGAATTTCAACACTACAATAAAGTGAAAGATTATCCTTATTCTGGTTAATCAGGAATTCCAGCCACATGCAGTTGCTAAGCTCCTTTGCAGCACCATTTCAAACAATTCTTACATGTTAGGTAACAGGATAAGTGAATTCAATATAAAGTATGTTCTGCAACAGGGATTCATCTGGTTCTCCTTAAAGAAAAGAATTTTCAGAGTGTACCATCTTTGTGGTCACTTTATGTGTCCACTGCAGGGGTCAGCGACAGCTGTGCTACCAGTTGTAGATGTAGACAGAGAGGCTAAGCTATCCCAACAGATATAAGGAGTGGAGCCAGAAGCTAAAAACTTGCAACCAAAATCGTCTCCTCACTGCGGGCTCCATCACTGCCCAGGAATAGATTTTTCTCATAATCTTAATAAACAAACCATACATGGTGATACTTACATACCAACAACTGCCATTTTGATGTAAAGGTGACCAGGATTACAGGAACGTAAACAATGGAAACCAAGGCAGGAAAAATCGACCATTCACACACCAATAAAAGATAAAAAACAGTTTATGGACGTGAAGAATACCAAAAGGAACAGAATTACATGGGATTATTGATTATAGGTTAATATTCTTGATATTTAAAGAAGTGTCACAGAAAACTGTCCCAGAATATCTCTAAAAATAAGATGCAGTAGTACAGAAGTAACCAGAAAGACGTTATGTACTGAACACTACTGAAAAATGTTCTAGTGTCTTGTATTGCAATAACGGCTGTTTTCTAGCCATTCTTTAAACAAGTGTTGTTATGCAGGACTAAAGGGGGCGTTGATCAAAGGGTACGAGAACTCTTTCACCTTTCTGTCACTTGTTGAAGTGTTCAACAAGTACTTGCTCAGCACAAGGGCACAGCAACCAGTAGAGATGCAGATGAAATTGTTGTGGAGTTCTGTATACACACAATGTCTGTAGTCCTTTTTCTATATTTTCCTCAGAAAGAACCAGTTTCTAATGGTTTGATCGTAGTACACGAGTAAATCTTTCACATGGAAAGGGAGATCTACTGGTGTGACTCTAAATATCACTAGCTGGTTTTTAATGATAGACATACACCAAAATTCAAGAGGTATATGTTTGCAGGACACTATTGACTTCCCACTATAGCCACAGGACATTTCCAACATTTAAGAAGCAACATTTAGAGAATGAATCCAAGTGTTTGGTCACTGGGCAACTTTTGGTACATTCTTGGATTTTAGCACATTATCTTGAAAACGTTCCAGTTTGACCCCATGAGTAGAGACTGCCTGGGTAACCAAGTCGAAATGAGAAGCAAGCTGCAATGCAGGAGGGAGATTCAGGTGATGAAAGCAGTCCCGTTGCGTTGTAGGAACACATTTGTCCCTGAAGATATCATAGTTTGAAGGTTTTCTTTGTGACCAAAACAAGCAAAAGCTTTTGAGGTTTTCTGAGTTCTTATACACCACAACATGAGCAACAGGGGAAACCACATGAGATGAGTTTCTCTCCTCCATTTCCAGCTCTGAACAGGAAATGAAAGGAAAGAAACTTTGGAAGATTTACTGGATGCTTTAGGGTTTCTCTTCCCCTGAAGTGATCATTGCAGGATTTCACTCGATGCCTCTAGAAGTATTTTGAAACAGGTTTTCCTCCTTTATGCACATCATGAATTTAAACTGTGCCTTGATTAAGCATTTGATTTCTCTTTCCTCCTCCAGCAACTGAAATTTCAAACACGGAGATTTCAGTGTCTACATGATGTGCCTCACTACTACATACAATGCAGCCTGTGAAATAAACCCAGAAGACCTCACCATGTCAGCTTTTACAAAAATCTGGTTTTAAACATCTCCAAGCTTTAAGACCTCAGCAGCCATTAGAAGCGTCGCCTGTTTTCTGGCCTGTTGCCCTCTGCTCTCAGCACTGCCAAGTGCTGCACATCCCATTGTCATGGCCAGTGCTTACACTGGTGTGCTCCGAACAGCTCCTACTCAAATCCCAGCTATGACGTTTTATTAAACCATGCTGTTACCACCGTAATCCCACATTAGGGCCTGAGGAACCTAGCTCTGATATTAGTGTATCTTTTCAGTTCAAAGCCTGCAACCAGGAGATTATTAAATCCCCCAGCTGTGAGAAAGTTTTCCCTTCCCAGAGTCAAACCAGTGAGAAAGCACACAGCCCCCTCTTTATGATGGAGTCAAGTAATTTACTCCATATTTTCAGACTGCTAGAATTAGTTCCCCTCACACCCCCGAAACCACCACCATGACATTTTGCATCTTCCTCAACTGCTGGATAAAAGATGCGTGGCTTGGGCTTTTTACACTCTGTAGGCGCTGCCAGACAACTAGAGGGAATAAAAAAATAAGGGTTTTCAAGCCATTTCAAAGTTCCCATGTTTCTTATGCCTACCTGTCCACCCAACTAATAAAGCTTTGCCTGGACAGGGCATAACACAGCACTTCTCGCCAGAGTTTGTCACAATCCATGAAGCATTAATTCATATACAAAGTACTCTTAGACACACAAGACAGTTAAAGTAGCAGTCCCACAGACACATGATGATGTTCTTGTACAGAAACACCACCAAATACTACACCCACATGACAGTAATGAACAAGGTTGCGCATCTCACCCCATCAAAAAAATGGAAGAGTACATTTGCACATATGAACAGGCTTGTACCAAATGGGAACTGAACTCGTGAACACGTTTCTGAAAATACAGGCTCAGAGGGATGAGATAAACAGCAGCATCACGACAGTTCCTACACCTCAGGAGGTCCAATATCTCTTATCCCAGATCTCATGTCCCACTGTGCCCCACTGTAAGTTAAGAGCTTGGAGAAAATGTCGATCGTCTCTGCAGAGGAATAAAGCCATAAAAAATAAAATTCTAAGACTGCTGAGTATCGAGAGTAACAAAGCAACGCCTCTCTTATTTCTAATTCCACAAGACAATGATGTTAATATTAATGAGCCAAGAAAACCCTTGCCATTCGTGTTCTGCACTCTGCATCAGATCCTTCAGCGACTTGCAGGTTCAGAGATTGCAAAGGAGACTGGGTTACTCAGGGCTACAAGCAAGGAAATAATGTAGTGCTTTAATCACAGACCATCCCTAAGTGGAAACTGTAAATTAAGGATCTACAGTTCTAGTACAGCCTTTCTTGAGAAACGTTACTTTACAGAACGATAATTTCAGTTCTAAGTAGACTTCATCAATGCCTACAGGTGTTTTAATTGTCTATTGCTGTGCACTTACTGGTAGTTTGATGGAGCGTGTTCTACAGCACTAATAAATGATATTGATCTATAGCTCTAAAGTACCTTAGCATTGAGTCATAAATCCCATTTCAGTAGAACTTATTAATGTGATTCTTTTTCTTTCTGTGATTTAATGCACTAAGGCTATTTTATGCTAAGCTTTGCTTTCCCACATGAGGCTCGTAAACCAGAGAGCAGACAAAAGACTGATGATAAACCATTCCATCACGGATAAATGTATAAAAATATAAATTAGACACACAACTCTGTCAAAGATTTAGATGCCTCTGTTGGAGATCCTTGACCATAGCAACAACTGTTCTCCAAAATCCCTGCCTTATCTCCCTCCCTTCTTCTGTTGATCTGCCTTAAAGACCTTACACTTAGTTTCAGTGGGGGTTCAAAAGATTCACATTCCCAGAGCATTGTTATGGACACAGCGCCTGACATCAGTGAAAGGAACGAATATTGTCAAATTCTGACATTTCACTTTTTTAGAAGTGGTTTCTGAAAGCTTGAAGTGACAGTTTCAGGGTTAGATACAGCAGCGGTGTGGAGGGAGTAAATGAAGCAACCTGCTGTCCCATCCCATGAACTGGAAACTCCCTCATACACCATGACAGAGACACAGGCATCACAGTCTCTTGGGACTCCCACTAATCCTGTGCCAAAAATTTGCTGTCAAATCACTTTTGAAGATTCTAATGAGAAGGCTGAGGTTTTTTTATATCTTCCAGAAATTTCTCTGGTTGTTTTACAAATTAGACATTGTGCTTTGCCAAACTAAAAATCCAAGAAATACTGGACTTGAGCATCACACAGATTAGATTTGATACAAATTTGCAGTAACTACATAGCTGACAAAAATCAAGGTGCAGTTTCTGACTATGAACCCCATGAATTTGGTTTCATCGTTACATTACGTTGCTGACCGAGGTCACTTCAGCTGTACCCAAGAGACCCATTACTTTGCTTTTATTATGTTAAAGACAATAGCAATAATTTTTAAAGGCAAATATCAGCTAACACAGAGCCATCTTGAGTTTGTTTAGTGGCTGTGCATCTAGAAATATTGGCTACAATTACTCACGTAGCTGGGGCAGCTGTACACATCATATTTTGCTGGTTTGGGAATTATGTGCTATTTTGGGCAAGCCAGACAGGCCTTTTGAATAAGTGGCTTTAGAGTCTTTCTTGGTAGATGGCAACAGTGGCTAGATTATTAAATGCAGGAGATGGCAAAAATAACAAGTACTTATTATCAGATTTTTGGGGTGTCATAGAATAATGATGGCACACAGCTTTTGCAAGAGGAAATTATCCAGCTCTGCCAGTCAATTCAGATCCCAAGCTCCAAATTTGCTCGTCTGATTGGGCTGGCGTTCTTCCCTCAGAGACTAGAAAAGGCTCCCATAAGCTTTCATTGGCCTAAATCAGAAACATCTGTTAAAAGCATGAATCACTCGTTAGTTGAGATCAACAGTCAGAAACCCGCGCAAGGGCACATTCCTTCCTCTCAGATAGGTAACAGGTCTGTCATATGCCACCGTCACTCTGCGTGTCGACCTATGCATGTATTCTATTGAACTGCTGAATCAGCCCAAGCCTGCATCTTTCTTTGAGCTCTCTTAGTGATACTCGAAAAGTAAAATTAGACATCCTACGTGTTTCTGTCTTCTTTCATACCAGTGCTTTGTTCATCTTCACATCATACAAATGCATTAGAAGCTCCAGAAAGCTAATGGGAAAGGAAAAAAAAAAAAGACTTTTGACCTTTAGAACTGAAATACAGTGGAAATCTCAACTTTTTTTTCACCTCATGCTCTTCTGTTTTAGACATGGATATTTCATTTAGAGCATTCTGTGAAACCACTTCTAGCTGATGCATGCTACAGACTTACCAGGATCCACATCACTGCTGTTTTTGAGGAAACAACAAGGCCCCATCTACAGGTTATCAGCTATATACCACTGAAAAAAACCCACAAATACAGAGGACTACTCAGCACGCAACTGTGAAGCGCCCATGTTAGGGTATGTTTGGCCGGCTGTGCTAATTGCATCCAAACCCCCACACCCACGCTCCTGCTGGCACCGCTCCATCTCCCCATTTACTAT
>NW_010172337.1:30808-33304 GCF_000695765.1 Mesitornis unicolor | reverse complement strand
TCTTTCCCTCTAATAGATGCTGGCATATTCTCCAATCCCACTATTTCTAATCCTGACATCCCTTTGCCAATTGTGGAGGCAGCTTGGGGAAAGGGAAAAACAAAACAAAACAAAGCAATCATCGTCTTCAGCTGCAACTCACCCGCCTGCGTGGCTGCCTTCCAACACGTCTGCCAATGCCTGCTTGCTCCAGGAGCTACTGCAGGAGTTGGAAACTTAAGGGCGAGGAGGAAAAATACACAACAAGCACAGAAATTAGTGTTAGTGGCTTCAAAAGGAACAGCCATCTGTTTTCCTTACTCCCTGGCAGCAGCAGGAGCTCCCTGCAGCGAGGATGGAGATTTGGCAGGTTTCCGTAACCCTGTTGAGCTTTTACTATCCCTACCAGCATCCCCTGCTGCTTCTCTCCACACCCTCAGACCAATTATACTTTGACTTTTTCCTGCAGCAGCAGTGCCTACACAACCTTATACTCGCAGGCACTTTAATCACCAACAAACACCTAGTCAAAAACAGCAAAGTTCAACTACCACTTAAGAGGGGCATTCCGAAATTTGAAATTAATACGATTTTGCAGCCATGCTTCATCCAAATCACAGGAAAACTGGTTTTAAAATATAGCTGAGGCAGAGTTTACACCTGAGAAAAAGAACTTGGTTTAGGTCTGACCTATATCACCCAAGATGTCAAGAAAATTTGTGTTATATTTTCCCACTGTGGCTGCCATTTGAATTTTTATTTGCATAATGCTGCTTTCCCATGCAGAAGGTTGCCAAGAAAACAGAGCACGAAACCTATCGCAGAAATGCAACAAGGACGATTCAGGGCCTTTATTTTCAAGTAGTTTTGAACTGATTTCAGCGTATTTCATTGCCATAAAAATCAAAACAGAAATTTGCTCAGTGTTTAAGTTTATTATGAATATTTCTCATCGTGGTGTGCTATGGATCAAATTTTAAGGAAAGCAGCAAATACTACCAGAAATATAACAGGTAAAAGAATGTAAGAACATACACGAGGCACAATAAAAAACAGCTACCCACAACCACAACCTTCCCTTACAGAAGCAGCTTTTTAGTACAGTTCTTCAAGGCTGTTTCTGTTCTCAGTTCTCACAGTTTGAATATAACTTACAGTCACTTCCTAGAGACTTAGTTATCCGGATTTCACAAAGCGTTATCTGCTTTAGGGAAAACCAGAGGGCTGCATATAGTAATCTGTTGTGCAAGAGAAAGAGCAGCTGGTGTAGCTTACATAAAGTGGCAAATAGCCCAATGCAATAAAATGTAAGCAGTTGGCACCAAGAGCAACTATTGGCGTAAAGCACATGCCAGAATGTGTTTCTATGTGGATCACAAATAAAAGGATCTGTTTATCTTCTATCATAATGAGGACAAAACAACAGGATGCCATTTCCATAAATTTGGGGGTGACCGATTGTCTTTCAAATTTAATGTTCTAATTTTTATTTTACATGTATTTGGTGCTCCCAGTTACAATGTCTGGGTTATCACATAGATCTAAGCAAGTTATCCTATTAGTTAATTTGCCTATCCCCTTATCACCTTAATTGTGGGTTAGGGGAGTTTTTGTTTGGTTTGGGGTGGGTTTTTATTTTGTTTTGTTGGGTTTTTTTTTACATAAAAGCAGAGCTAGCTCAGTAGAACATGGAAGCAGGGAGTGTTTGCATCTTTTTTGTTTTTAAAGAAGGAGATTGGCCACTCAGACATATAGTCCCTGCCTTAGACAGTTTATTCTTTTCTTATTAGTTGTACTGCAATAACTTTAACCACCAGGGGTACTTGGATCACAGATTACTAAATGCTCTGCTCTTGTATTACCAGAAGGACATTGGATGAAGGCTTAAACCAGGCTGTATCCCAGCTGCAATATGCATTTTACAAACATACAGTAGTTGACAGTACAACAAAGATTCCTGGGACAGGGGAAAGATGTGACATGCTTAAGACTTCTGAAGTTATTGAAATAGAGACTAAAAATAGTGGCAATGATCTCCATCACACTGGGATCCATTCTGTCCGCAGACTGAGTGGCAATTTTATCAATGACTGAAGAGGGTGCAGTTTCAGACCCTGTATTTTCCATATACCTCCCAAAGAAAAATGATCTTACGAAAACTCTACATGAGCTCTACAGAGTTCCTCCTGTTGGGAAGGCACTTTCAAAACCCCTTTAAGGCTGTACTTTCTCTCTTTTTTCCTTTTTAAAGGAACATTCACTTGCTTTGGTTCTACACCATGATCAAGTCCCCATTTTTCTACTCAAAGGGCCTTGCCAGAAATGCTTAGTGTTTCAAAGAATTACTCATATAGGCGTCTTTGATTCTTTATCATTGAAAGCAACACAAACTGTGGGCTCACAAATACACATGGCCAGAGTTTTCAACCAACTC
This sequence comes from Mesitornis unicolor, assembly GCF_000695765.1. NCBI lineage: Eukaryota > Metazoa > Chordata > Aves > Mesitornithiformes > Mesitornithidae > Mesitornis > Mesitornis unicolor. Next base: position 30,891 of record NW_010172337.1, on the reverse strand, counting down.
TGCCTATAAGCCACTGGCCAAGTTATTTGCTGAGGAGTGAAAACCCTTCAGGAGCCAGTGTTAAGAGGTAGGAGATGAAAGAA
>NW_010172337.1:0-30777 GCF_000695765.1 Mesitornis unicolor | reverse complement strand
GGAAAGCAAAACAGCTGTTTTGATTCATTTTCTCAGTCTTTTTGTGGGCAAAATTGTAACAATACTAAAACTTAACATCTTGCCTTTTGCATAGCAGTAACAGCAGAAGCGTGACTTAACTATAAGTGACAGCCACAGTGACTCTTTATGCAATACATTTACTGATTTGTGTTTAATGAGAGCTGAGACACTCCCTGGACACTGTCCATAGCAGTCTTTCTCTGAGACTATAGTCACACATTTAATGCGAGAAAGAACTCCAGAGGAAATATTTTCTTACTCTCTCTGCTATGACTGCGAAGTCATCCAAAGCGAGATGAATGTTGGAATGACCCTGTGAAAAATAGGAAAGAAAAGCTCAGCAGAGGGAGCCACCCCATTCTTCTGAGTGGATTAACCCAGCTTCCCAGCAATTATCATTGCTCTTCATAAAGGCTCACATTTTTCTTGTAAGTTCGTATACCTTCCACAAGTTAATTCTCATTTCAGTGTCACAAGTGGGTAGGACTGAAACTCACCACAAAAAGCAGCAAACCAGTCCTACTGTTAATATCTTCAGAGTGCCACCAAGCCACTGGGAATTAAAGGGTACTTAGAGGAAGAAAGGCCCTCTGGAGAGAAACAAACAAACAAAAAGTATGTTTTTAAAATAATTCCCCAGTTGTGACTTCCAGTACATTTGAGCCTCCTCAACTTGTTCATAGAACACCTGCAAAACACATCAGGGTCCGTCACAGCCAAAGGACAGAAAGTTATACTTTGCACACGAATCTCTGTGAACAAAAGAAATGAGGGAAACACCCAGTTTAGTGTGAACATTTTGGTCTGGATCGTGCTTTAGAGGCTTAGCCCTTTCTCAGTTGGCAGGAGAAATGAGGAGTTGTTCTGCTGGTATTTTGGCATTTTAGCGCAAATGCCTCCCAGGGCCTTAAAAGCATTTCCCAGAGCAATGACTACCTGGTGGGTTCAAGGGAGCAGCTTGGGCTCAGCACTCACCAGCAAGTCTAGCACATCACACTGCAAAGGAATGGGGCTTGGCACCTTACACCGATTGCCCTCAGCAAGCTCAGAGCTTTTTATGTTGCATTTTTCATGCCTCTTATGTTGCGGATCCAGTGTAAATGTGATCCTGCTTGGGAAGATCATCACTCCAGCAGAGACTCTGCTCCCTAGGAGAGGAGAAGTTGAAAGAAATACTCCTCTCTATCCTGAAACATTAGGGTTACTAATAGAGCTCCCAGCTGCTATGGTGGTTTGCATAATATAAACACCTGCTTGCTGCAGTGAGACAACCAAAGGAATAGACTTTTGGCCAGTACGCAGCTAGAAATTAGTTATCAGCTCTACAGAACAAGGCCAGTTACAAACAGGTAAGCTATAGCTAAAAGATAGGATAATCCTGCTCCAGCCTCACAGCCATCCAATCCCCTGGATGCATATATGTTTTTAAAGTGGTCACTCTAGCTTTACCTTAAAGGTTTGTTTGAAGCCAAGAGCTCATTGCCCTAAGAAAACTGCATTCCTTTAGGTTAATATTTCACTTGACAGGAATCCTTTCTGGCTGGAGATCGACTATGCAAACAGGTTTGTATCTCATTGTTTCCAGGAACAAGAGCTTTTCAAACCCTTCACAAGCACAACTGAATCACAATATATATTCCCCAGTTCTCTTCCTTCTGTTTAAATCCATAACTCCAGGTGTACTCTTTAAGAATAGGATGCTTTTTTACATTAGTTACACATTATGTAAGTACAGTATATTTCTATTGAAAACAAATTGGATACCATGAAAGAATATGGTTTTAGAGCTCACACATAAAAAGCCATTGGAATTGTTTAGTCTCAAGGGGGCATTCGGGACTGTTTGGGACTATCTGATCCCACTGGGTCTAATCTCATGTCAGGAAATGTCTTCCTGCTACATCTATTATTATCATCTCCTCTGAGTAATATACAAGGCAAACATAACATGCAACAAAAATACCCCATATCACTACATTACCTAATCTGCTATTCCTGCCCTACAACACATTGGTCACTAACAAAGAGCTCTATGTTTCTTCTAAAAGCTTTTATATCAGTAGCTGCTGCTTTTGTCTTACCTTACGTATGGTGGGCAACAGAACAGTTTGGATTTTTTGCTCCCACCTTCATGTTTTACTTTTGTCTCCCTGGAGCCTACTACAAGGAAGTGCCCCAGAAATCTGGGAATTAAGCTGGAAACAGGAAGACTGGGGAAAAAAAAGAAAAAACAAAACATAATTGAGTCAGAAAAGCTAGTGAGTGATTCAAGCAAGTAAGATCAATAAGGACAATGAATCACAGGGAAATTATAAACTAGGTATTGACAGTAGAGCTTTCTTTTAATAATTTTGTTAAATGCTTACTTCTTTTTCAGCGCTCAGAGTCTCCCAGCAGCAAATCTTTTTGTGGTGAAGATAAACAAGACTGCTTCAACAACTTTCTGGGCCAAGTATACTTCACCTACAAAATCTCACTCCAACTCTTCACGCAGGATAGAGGTACTACAGAGGTACTATTGCTCTTTGGCTTCCAAAAGTGCATCAACCATTACCAAGCAGCAACTTTTCTAAAAAGCTAGAACAGAGTATCATTCTACATCACTTACAAACACAGTGATCGTAAATGCTTCTGATATGCAATAATATATCAGAAAAAACTTCAGATAATAACTGTTTATAGGACTAACCTCAGATTGCCTCTTCAAAGCGCATCTAATTACTTCTCTTCTGCAATAAATCAGCAATGGAAATAAGAAAGGAGCTCTGAATCCTTACCCTCATAAATCCAGGCAGGAGTTCCTGGTCCACACGCTACCAGCAAAATCAATGCAGCTTGCACTTTGTGCCCTTCTTGGCCTTCTCAAACACAGGCAGGTGATGACTCAGAGCATATTGCTTACTTCCTCCTCTACCCCAGTTTCCTGAGGAAGCCACAGCCCCTCGATAGTACAATATGCATAAATCACATGATTAAAGCTGGTCCCTCAGCCCAGTAACGAAAGCATGTCTGTTATGTTAGGGCAATTCTGGGTCACTCGGCAAGACTGCTTCCATGTCCTGTCCTAGTATTTGGCTTGTATCCACCACATGTCAGAGGATGTATGAATTTTCATCAAATTCCAGATATATCTCATCCCACAGTTAGAAGCCATGGTTCCATGACCCTCAAATGCCTCTGCAGGAAGCTCTGTGGCCTCTTCTACCAGAAATGTTTGGCATCATTAAGGCTACAGGGACAAATGTACTCATCTAATCTCAATGTCAGTAAACAGAAGACTGCAATGATTTAACTACTGCTTCAGTTTCAATAGCTGTGCTTGCATCAGAGTTCACTTTTCCTGATATATTAATTCTTGACTCAATAACTTCTAGTAATGGAGGATCACTGGAACCACTGGTAGCCACAGCCTTTGGTTACCAGTTCACTGATCACTGTAGCCGTTGAAAATGTATCTTTCATTTAAGGTCTAGCTACAACTTCCTACTTTATATTTTAGCAGTAGGCTGAAGATCCTTATTCTAAAACTTCTATGCCTTCCATAGTTTTTCAGTAGGTTGTCATCAAGCACCTCGTCTTTTAAGAGCTAAATAGAGTGAACTTTGATAAAGTTTATGTTGCTATTTTTCAGCCCTTAAATTATTCTTTTACGTCTTGTCTGTACCACTCACAGTATAGCAGTTCTCTAGGTCTTTTGATTCCTCTACTGTGAAGTGAATGGAGGGAGGGCATATGAAATGTCCTGAGCATTTGCAACAGCCTGATATGACCAAGAGTGGGCATATTACTGCTGCCAGTGCTCAGAGCAGGAGGGAGGAGAGGTAAGAGGGAAAACCTTGCTATCCTTTAATCTTCCTTCTCCTTCCAGTACCTCTACATGCTGCTCACAATGACATGTTAAAATTACCACTGGGACAGCTGTAGCCCATTTAATGCTTGTCTTGTTGGCTTTTCTTTTGTTATTCTATTATTTGATTAATCAAGACACCACAAGTCAAAAATTCTTATAAAAATCTTTTCTTATTATATTGACATTATGGCAGAACTTGGTATCCTCATCCAAAAATATGAAGGTAATTTGATAAAACCTGATGGGGGAAGGGCTGTTTGTTTGTTTGCTTTTACAATAGATACCTGTTTGCTGTAATGAAGCTCAACATTGATTGGCTCTGTTAATTGCCTTTCTCTGCCCCAGTCTCTCTTCACAGCCAGTCTGTTCTACCTTTCCAGCTGAATTCACTAATATAAAGAGTGTGCATGGATGCTGTCAAGGTTTAGACAGTTATTCTATCACCCAATGACTTCTCTTCACCTGGCAAGAAGAATCAGGACAAGTAAAGGAGATCCATGGGTTGAAATAAAAACTGATTTAAAAAAATAGTAATAAAAACCAGTATTAATAACAGTATTAATATTAAGTACACAGAGTTATACTCAGGTGATATAGTGAAGAAGCAGGCCATGAAAGTATAACAGCAGGCAAGTCTCTCTTGAGATGTCAGCCACTGAAGAAGTAGAGTCATCCCCAGCAAACACCCAAATTTATAGTGAGCATTTATATTATAGCATAATTTTTGTTGGCCAGCTTGGAGTCAGTTTGGGATGAACTGCTCTGGGTTTCTGCTTCCCCCAGCCTCTGCACCTGTTTATCTCAAGACCACTAAAGACCTCGAGCATCACATACCAGTGCTGGCCACAAAGTAAAACAAAGCGGCCTATCACTTTCTTCCCATGAAATCGAGTGTTGCTGTCCTTACTAAAATGCAGCTTTCCTGGGTAGAAAACTGATTCTAAGATTCTATTCCAGTAAATCAGGACAGATGTAAATAAGGTGACAATGTTATAAACCATTCTTTTGCAACGCCAGGTCTCCATTTATGGGCTTAGTTTTTAAAAGCTGTTATTTACCCCATCACAAGATTCTTGCAGATGACAGTAATTCTTCATACTATTATTTGCATTTTCTATCAATAAACACTGGCTTAGCATTATATTTAGTAGCTTAGAACATCAAAAAAAGGAAAACAATTGCCCAAAACCCGACACCAATTCTGTGGTTGCCAGCTTACACATTAGCACACAGAACCTCAGAATAAGGAAGCTGAAGGGAAACTCTAGATCAACACCTATGCGTTCAGCCAAGCCCTCTAGACTAAGATCCTCCCTTACGAGAGAGGGAGCAATCCTTGCCAAGTGTTTCCATGGATAGCAGAGCTTCAGGGTGAAGGAAACCCACTTCCCAAACTGAAGGTACATTTGTATTTGTATGGCCTTTCTGTAGTATCAGGTGTTAACATTTGAGTTAGACAGAAACATTATAATAATGTTTATTTTTCACTCTGAAGATATATATTAGCTAGAACTGAAATATTCTATTGATTCTGAGAAATTCTGCTTAAGGAACTCTTTAACATAGCATGCAAAAACGTATTTTGAATTCTATCAAAACTCATTTCATCACCTAGACCTGTATAACATACACGGAAAGAAGAAGCAAGAACTGGTTCAAGGTTTCAGAAGAAACCAGCTAAAGCAGAATACTTCAGCCACACAGATGTTATATACAAAAAACACTGAAATTGATAACTGCATTGGCTGCAATTCCTATAGCATACAGCTTCCAGGACAATGGGCTGAACATTTTCCTCCCTTGTTTATTTAATGAGAATACTTATCTTTTTTCCACCCCCCTTATTGACGCAGGTGTTGGGTTAATCTTTCAACTCCTGCAGAGGACCTGAGAGTCGAACACTAATTACAGCGAGGTGGCTGGGCACCATTCACCCACCTCTACACCTCATTCTTTAACTACTGCAATGCCCATCAAAGTTAGAGATACAGTTGCAGACAAAGGTCAAAGGGAGATCATTTACAATCCAGCACTTTATTTCTTCCTTCTAATATGACAGAAAAAATCCTCATACTTCTCCTACTTTCTTCAGTAAAAACCACTCAACGATATGGCACAAATACCAACAGACCTCAGCATATATGGAGAACTTAGGGCTATCTCATTCTCGAAGTCCTATCAGATCTGTGCGTGTGTGTGTAAATTAAAGCTTTGTGACTTGGTCCAAAGCCAGCTGAAACTACTTATTCCCATTGATTTCAATCAGTTTGGAATCCAGACTTACCTCAAAATAATTCTAAATCATTAGAATAACATTGGCTACTACCTCTTTTTATTATTTTGTGAGAAGCGCTCAGTCTCGTTTAAAAAATGAGGTCATATGTATTTAAAACAAGACTAAATGAGGGATAGGCTTTGTGCTGAAGAGGAAAGCCTAGGGAAAGGTGTGTCTTCTGTTCTGTATAAAATATATTCCAGTGGCAATTAGAACCCAAAGTGAATGTAGTCTTAACAATATTTAAGTTAAAAATCCATCAAGACAGAAAATCTATATGGACAATGACCAGACTAAATAAAGATTTCTGGTTATATAAAGCACGTTATACAAGTGCATGAGCTAGAACACATACATTTTCCAATTTACTTAAGCCCATCGTCATCATCTTTAAATATATGTACAGAAATACAAACCACTCTAGGGTATGGCTATACTGATGCACGTTTGAGGGCACGCTCCCAGGTAAGCCACAGTGACCCCTTCAAGTGGCAGCTGGGGTGCACAAACAGGCCTCGCTCAGCACAGAACGGACTGAAGAGCTGCTGTTCCTCCTCAGAGTTCTGGAGTTCTTGCATTTGCTTTCATTCAGAGTGGGGCAAACTCAGAACCTTTCACGTGTTCTCATTATAGGCAATCACTTCTACACCTTCGTTCAAACCAAAGCCAGAGGTTTGTGAATCAGAAAGGGGCAGAGGGAGTGGAGGGATGATTCTGTAATTCCGTAACTGTTTTAGCACTTCACTAGTCTTCGAACTTCTGCAAATTAATTGGGCTACAGGAATAATTCTAGGAAACGGCGATGTATTTTATGCTAAATACCTTCTCAGCTGTTCATATACAGAGAGGGTATTTGACTGCTGTTTAGGTTTTATTAACTCCAGTGTTTTCGGCCATGTCTGCACAAAGCGATCTAGCTGAAATCAAATGCAAATAAGCAGTTAAAGTGTGTTTAATGTGAGCAATGGGGTGTTTATGCTATCCTCACACATACCAAACAAGCAAGTCTACCAACTTTTTAATGTGCTGTTTACCCTTCTGCAGCATGTACTCTACAACTGTCTTAACATGTATTGGCACGTCTGACCCCTGTGTGAAAGATGAAGAGGATTCTTTGCTTCACTCCACATTTACCAGGCATTAGACCCATAGAAAGAAAAGCAATGAATTATTCTTCTGATTTGGTTATGCTACCCCCCTGACTTGATCATGGTTCTGCTCCTTTTCTACTTGTTCTACAAGGGAAAAAAATTAACCAGAGAAAGCAACAATGAACCTGTATGTACATAACTTTCCAGTTTTGCTTAGCTTGAAACAAAAGACATTTTTTATCATTAAGAATTAAGATATGAAGTACAGAACAAAAGACAACGCAACTAAGACGGAAAGAACAGTACCCAGTTTTCACCTGGCCTGACTCCAGAGCTGACAGTACCTTTCTTTTGCAAATTCCTGGTCTCATTGAAATGGAAATTTTATTTACAGTTATTTTTTTTTCATAGTGGCCAGTCTGAAACATCTGCCACCCAGCTGACAGAAACATTCACAACTGGGATGAAATTAATGAGATTTGTTCAAGCAGTTGTAGTGCTACAGAGTGCTTCATCACTTGGTGGATCACGAGGCAGATCACAAAACCTTCACGTAGCCACGCAAAAGTAGCTGTTGATTAATTCAGCTTTACAGCCCAGGTATACTTCTGTAATGGCTGCTTCTAAAACATGTTTTCCCTTTGAACTGATTTGTTTGACCTTTCTACAAGGCTTCCTGACGTGGAAGAGTGGGTAACTCCAAGAGAGTACACCTGCATGGCCAATTAACCACACATCTGAGCCAGGCTCCACGCATGGAGGTGCACCTGGGATGGAAATGGGCAATTACAACAACTCAGGCGTTACTGAAAGGAGGTGAAAACAGAGGTGGAGCTGGAAGAAGTTTTTTTAAAGTTGTCTAAGTGGATAAAAGGGCCAACATGAAAAAAAGCAAGATTTTGTAGATTTTCAGGGTGGACAAAGCCACATGAAAGGGTTAAAATTTGAAAATTTAGACACTTAGTTTTACAAATAAAAGTTCATCAACCTGATTAAGGTGCAAAGGAGCTAGTTTTAAATAAGAAGTAAAGGGTACGTCTATATGTAAAATGGTTACGTGTTTACCATTTGAGTCAGTCAAATTTTGCTACTGGACAGAGGTATGAACTCATACTTCATAAAAGACACTGCTCGTGTATGAAACATATTTAATTTACAAAGGATCTTATACAAACAAAAATAAACTGTCCTGGTTTACTAACATAATTTGGAGAATTCAATAAAGCTTTTAATGAAAGTTTTAAAAGGCTGAAAAGGCAAAATGACATTTTAAATATAAATGAACTCAGGTTAGAGGGAGATGTTGTTTCAAGGAATTCAGCACGAGGAAGAGAAGTATTTTTCATATGCTACTGGCAGAGAATGCTAGCTGCAGAAATGCTGCTGTTGGTTTCCTTCTCCGAAAAGCAGGTAGACACCTCCTCAGGAACAAAAACCCCAAACTGTAGTTTGCATTGCGGACATCTTCAGAAAAGCCAGGGCAGTTCACCACAGCTGGGGCGGGCAGTGTTCAGCACCACAGACACAGAAGATCTGTGTAGAGGAGTGGGTGCAGACAGGCCCGATTTGTGCAGCTTCAGGCCCAGGCTGGTGTGGTGCAAGCACCTGCCCTTCGGAGGGGTGCACCAGTCTCAGCTGTTATGCACCCCCTAGAACATTAGGGGGTGTTCATCGTGTTCAGGGAAGGGCTGTGTTAACCATGGAGGTGATGTCAACTCGCCAAACCTCCATCATTTAGAACAGGTGCTATTTTAGTGAGGGTCTGGCAGGATCCAGCTTTGTCCAGGAAGTGCCCTGTCCACAGCAGCAGGGTTGATGGGCAACAGCCATCTTACATCTCCTGGTAAAGGCACTTGCAGTGCAGGTACATTTCTGGTGGAAGCCATATTCATCAACAAAATCAGCTTTCTGCCACCTGTCTTGGTGGCTGAGAGGACTGAGAGACAGTGGTGCAGTCAAATCACTCGGCAGGACTGTGTAGGCAATGGGAAGTGTCAAGTGCTGCTGATGGTCGTTTAGGAGACGATACTGGGACAGAAAGGTACCATTTCCGTTATAAGACTTAAAGTGAACCAAAGTTAGCTCATACTACTGGTATCTGGAAAGGAATACCTGTTCTGGAATATTAGAAAGTAGGAGGAGTAACTTTAAAAACAAGATCTTTCACACTGGCAGGAGATGCTGTTTCGGCCCTAACAAATCCCTGTGCATGGCATAGCAAGAGGTCTGACTGGTAGTTCCTCATCCCATGGTAACTTGTCATTATAAGAAATTCTGGATGTAACTAAGACTAGATTCTGACCCTTTTTTGAGTGCCACCCTAAACTAAATTCATAACCTTGGAAATCTTTATTGTGTCTAATCCAGGCTCTTTTTACACAGTTTATTCATGGATTTAGTACATGGCTGATGATAGTGTTCGCAAGCAATCTTTTATCATGCCTTGATCCATCCTAAGTAAATTAAATTAAGGGAAAAATATATGATCCTGCAATTACAAATTAAATTATGATCAATGTAATATTAAAATAGAACCCATTAATGCTGCATAAACAACTCTAATTCTGACTGCTTCTAATTTTTAAGTGCTTAACTTCGCAATCAGTTTTATTTCATTTTAACACGCACATGAAGTATAGCATTTACATGGAACTTCCTGCATTTGCAAAAAGAAAATCTGCTGGATAAAAACAGATTTTAACTGCATGGAAACATGGTTATGGTTTACACGCTTGCAAGGAGTCATCAGCAATACCAGACCTTTAGATCTACTTTCTTAAGCCTTTGCGAGTTGAGTTGAGAGAGCAACAGAAAGCTAGAGAAGGCACATTTTTCCAGCTTGAACCGCCTCCTTTGCCAGTGGGTTTCACAGCTGTTTGCCAAGTGCCTTTAAACCCCAGCACCCATTTGCTGGATCCTACAGTGCAGTCTGGGGAGTGAGGCCTCTTTCATGGCTACATTCTGCTGCCGGTTCCTGCAGCATTTTTCCTTTGTTCGTACCCTGTAAGATGCCCCTTACACTGTAAGGGTCTCGGCTCCTTGCTCAGCGCCAGGGAATCTTCAGACGGCTTCACCGCCAGCCTCCAGCTGGGTACGTGCGAACTGGCAGATCCATGCAAGAACAGCAGTGGTTATTTCCCTTGAGTCTGCGCCGACAGAGAACTCCTTACCCTCTTTACTGAACCTTGCTTCGAAATATGAAAGGCAGCATTTCAACAACATGCCTATAACAATTCAGTGAGGACAAGATGAACGATTTTCCCCTAACTGGATCTTACTGGAAATTACTTACCTTTTATTGAACATCTCTTCTCTCTAGGACTTTCACGTCTACTCTTTGGAGAAGGAGCTCTTTTGGAAAAGGTATCTTCTTTTGTCACTGAGCTGGAGCCTGTTGCACTTGGTGTTTTTCATGACCCCATAGTCACCAGAAAGTTCTCTTTAAGAAAATTAAGGCCCGCTCTGTGTTTGTTCAATGGCTTTTCTTCCTATTATAGGAAAGACTCTAAAAAATGTGTATGACAAACTGCCTTGGTATGATGTTGTACCTTAGAGACGGCCAGCTTTTTTCTGTTGGGAAGTTTTCTTTCCCACTCGCTATGAAGTCAGCCTTTTGGCATTTTTGTAGCATTTTCTTTACTTGCTTCACCTAAAGTTAAGTCAGAGATAATTTTCTTTGTGCACAAAGCTTGTTGAATTTTGCCATTAAGGCTTTTGTCTTTCATGTCACAAAATTCCCCAGCAGGTGACACTAATAAGGCTTTCTGAAGTGTATTTGACTATTTTGTTCGATGTAATGTATGTAGGAAAAATTTCATTTAATCTCATAGAGCTCATATCAATTATTTGCCATATGGCCCCTTCCATTAACTCCTCATAATTGACTCTGAAATGGTGGACTTGAAATCAAAGTACAAGAACGAGTCATTTGGCAATTGTCAGAACATGCTAAACCGTGGCCTCCCAGCAGTAATAATATATTGATTCCCAGTGTGATGTTAATATGCAGCTACTCACATATGTAAGGTGCACTCCACTGATACAAGGCATTCTTTTCTGTCTCATTTAAGCAGAGCTGTATTAGCCTTGGGCCAAGAACAATTAGGGACCTCATGAAGTTTCATTGGTTCCTCTGTATTCTCGTCCCAGCATTACCAGAAATTTTACTCTTGAAGACATAATCTGACATGGCAATATGTGTATCTTGCAACAACGGGACATCTTAGGTTTTATAGAATGTATTTAACCTTTCTAACTGGTTAAATACATGGCTGACTCACACTCATCATTTTTGAGGAGAAAGTCCATTCTACAGGAGATTAGCCTAGCCAGAAATGTTACCCACATGATGTTTAGGTATATCTATGAGTTCTTCATAGATGCGATTTATTTGCTTCCTTTTTTACCTTCTATCTAAAATCCTTTTCTCAAGTTCTTTAAGTATTGGACTGATTCATAGATCTGTGTTTCTTTCTGAAGTATCCCAGATTCTGCTTCCAAAGTCAGGAGTTGTGTTAGAGTTGCATTTACTTCAGACTCCCCTTCATGAGTCTTCTGTTTCTTTCAGCTTAACGTTAAAGCTCTTTCACCTCCGCAGAAGCCACGTTAGTCCAGATCAACAGTTTGTGTTACCGATTATCCCATCGCTCACAGCAAATGCCTGGGTAAGAATAAAACAGGCCAAGGCCTTAGTGACGCTTTCCCAGACTACCATCTCATCAACCAAGAGTATTTTGAACATTAAATAATTTCCAATTCACCTACAATTTACTTTTTTATTTTGATACACACAGTTGGAAATAAATATTCTAATAAAATTATTTTCAGGAGCAATTAACAATTCCATTTCCTTTCTTCTATTTCAGATGAGGAAGATGCCATATAGAGACATGGTCACCATTAAATTCCAACCATGATAGCACAAGGGTAAGAGCTGAGTGTTTAAGAACTAATGCATTGAGATTAATCTTTAACATTTTATAATTCTATGACTCATGTTGGATGATGTCATTATACATAATGTCCATACACTGCAAGCTTGAAGTCCACTGTAAATGAGAAGTTAAATAAAACTAAAACAGAAACAAACACACAAATCTTAGAGTGTCTAAGAGGTTCCTTTTTCATATTGTAATGTGTAGTAAAGAGTCAAGAAAACAAATGAAGAGTATGACACGGCAAGAAGACCAGTGGGTATTTTGGTTAGTTCCTGGTAGAACTAAGGAAACCACAAAACCACATCAATCCCTGGTCTGCTCAACCAGTTACAACAGAAAACCTTTCTGGTTTTGTTTCTAGAACTGCAAGCCACAAGAATAAAGAAGGTTTAGCTTATTCGCAGGAATTAACCTGAATTGCTTTCAGAACCTTATTGACATTTGAAACTAGTGTCTCAGTGCAGTGCTTGGGTGTGACATGAAGCCAGCCATACAAGCACTGGTACCGTGTATGCGTCATGAGCTGTAAAGACTTAATTCTGACTATTTTGCACTTATTCTAAATGGAATAAAATTACTTCTGATTCCTGCAAGAATCAATACATCTCCTAGCCATATTTTATGCCATGCCACGAAGGGGAAAGACAGTTATCAGTGTATTTAAGTCTTATTTTCACGTATCAACTGTTTCGCAAAATAAACAACGAGTAATACAAGTTGGGGAAAAAGATTATTCTCTGTTCTTGGCAGTTCTTAAGTGATTCTGTATAGTGGGACTGATGACTACTGATCTAGAGACCGTGTTGTTTTCTTTGCTTAAAAGGGATAGCGTGCCCTTTTTGCTATGCATACAGCAGTACCCGTATGCAGCACATTCAACTCAGCACACACCTGTCCCACTGCTTTGGAAAAGTGCTGAGAGCAGTAGCCAGTGTTTCAGCCAAGCACCTGAGGGATCTCAAATGTGGTGGTGATGTCCAGCTATGCTCCTGGATGACAGTGCTGTCCCAGAAGGGGTCCTGAGAGCTTTGTTAGCAGTTTCCGCAAAGCCTTCTCCAAGCAGCTATGCAAGAAGTTACAGGACCCTTTAGTATCCCTAGAGCAGGGTGGATATGCTCTGTATCTCAGAATAATTGGAGGACTATGAAGTAAAAGCAAGGCTGACCCTTTTAACACTGCACCAGTACTGATGACACAGACAATCCCTCCACATTCAGCTGTATTGGCTTCTGGGTATGCAACAGCAGAGCTGGCTGAACAGCTGCAGCACAGCCAGGAATCCAGGAACATAGCTGGAAATGTTTTCTGCGTCTAAAAAAGCCTGAACCTTGCAAGTATAATTAAATCTTTCTGTAAATGGAAAGCCAAAGAATGGCATTTTTCTCTGGCGCAGATCATAGTCAGACAGCTCCTAGTTGTAAGTATAGCACTACTTTAAATCAATCACTGCAGACTTTAAGCTGGCAATAAGCTAGAAGCACCTTGCGTTTGTCATCTGTAACAAAATGAATGCCTGGTTAGCATTCTTTCTACTGCAAATCCCATCAATTCTTCGTTTTCCATCTTTCTATAAAAGTCAAGGTTGTCTAGAAATTAGCTCATAGGTTATTGTACACAAAGAGTAATCTGTTGACCAAATACCTGTCAGGAACTGGATTTTTTTCTCCATTTAGGAATCTTTTAATAACCTAATAAGCAGAGCAAATAGACATTGATGTTCCAGATAACTGTATGTGACGACTAATATTTTTTTTCATTTATTTATGATTCAGTAAAGAGAAACCTGAGGAAAACCAACATTGTTTAAGATAGCCAGATCCAGAAAGACACCAAAGAATATCAGAAAGATTTAATAATGGTAGCAGACTAATACTGAAATATCTAAGTCCTTCAACTTTTCCCAAAGATCAGTGAGCATTTTATACAGCCCAACAATTCGGTTCTGAGATTTGCTTGTTTATTTATCAAGAGATTGTCTGAAATGGTGGCAATCTGCAGAATGTCTGTGGCCTTGTGCCCTTGTGGCCAAGAAGGCCAATGCCATCCTGGGGTGTATCAGGAGGGGTGGTTGTAGGTCAGAGAGGTTCTCCTGCCCCTCTACTCTGCCCTGGTGAGACCGCATCTGGAATATTGCGTCCAGTTCTGGGCCCTCAGTTCAAGAAGGACAGGAACTGCTGGAGAGAGTCCAGAGTAGGGCTACAAAGATGATCAAGGGAGTGGAGCATCTCCCTTCTGAGGAGCGGCTGAGGGAGCTGGGGCTCTTTAGTTTGCAAAAGAGGAGACTGAGGGGAGACCTCATTCATGTTTATAAATATTTAAAGGGTGAGTGTCACGAGGATGGAGCCAGGCTCTTCTCGGTGACAAACAATGATAGGACAAGGGGTAACGGACACAAACTGGAACACAGGAGGTTCCACTTCAATTGGAGAAGAAACTTCTTCTCAGTGAGGGTGACAGAGCACTGGAACAGGCTGCCCAGAGAGGTTGTGGAGTCTCCTTCTCTGGAGACATTCAAAACCCGCCTGGACGCCTTCCTGTGTAACCTCATCTGGGTGTTCCTGCTCCGGCAGGGGGATTGGACTGGATGAGCTTTGGAGGTCCCTTCCAATCTCTGACGTTCTGGGATTCTGTGATTCTGTGACCTGTTTGAAAATGCACTCAGAGCTAGTCCTCCATGTGGGTGTGATTCCCAGGGAAACAGGTAGACCTCGTGTGGCTGTCCAGCTACCCTACCATGCCTGCCTCTGAAACTGTTTCCTCTAGATGAGTGCTTGGTGAGAAATATTTTTGAAGTCTTCTGTTAATCATCGCTAGAGTAGATAACAGCTTAATATCTTCATTGTTCAAGAAAGCAAACATTTAAATGATTATATCAGAGCTTTGCAGTGTATAAATGATCAAAAAGTATTAGTCCTTCCTCTCATTCCTTACAGAAGCATTCAAATAGTCTTCTGTTGACAAAACAATGTCTTCCAAAGAACAAAGATAATTTCAGAAGGCCAAAGAATAGCTTTCTTCGTCAGTGTCTAACTATAAATTCTAATTGAGTGTCATATGATGAGTTGAAAAGGAAAAGAAAATCACTATTCTATTTTCTGAGCTATTTTCTGAGCAATCTTTTAAAAAAGAAAGGGCTCTTAGGGAGCTCTTTTATGGGATATTCTAATTGAGTGTCCAAATCTATCATACAGATCATGATCTGTGGAATTGTTTTTGCTAAGTACCCTTACATTGCTAACATTAATGGCTTGAGTCCTTAATCATTAAACATTGAACAGTGCTGTCAGTATGTTATTTGAAATTAATTCTAAAAATTACCAAGGAAGAACATTAATACTATTAAATGTCTCAAATGTACTCAAAAACATAGCTTCTGAAATATTGACCTTCACAAAAGTGAAATTAGGCTTACTTCCAAGGACTTTGAATTGTGAAGAGCTCGTGCAGTTTTTTTATGGACAAAAAATAAACCCATTTGATGTTATGAATGTAGTTTTTTGAGGGTTTTTCTGGCTTGCTTTTCTTCTTTTTTAATCAAACAGAATTGATGATTTAGTAAGCATATGAGCCTATTTCTGAGCTTCCTTGTTAGAAACAGCTCTGGAACTCTGTGACGAGGGATGCTATTCAAGAAACATGTGATAGGCATTTAGCTTTCTAAAATGTGCAGCATGTGAGATGAACCAAGGCACAGTAATTGCAATGCTTCCCAGGCCTTTTCATTTGAAGACTTCCAACGCCTGTTGTAGCAAATCCCGGCTTGGCAGTTTTCCACATCTGCTGGAATAACCGCCTCATCTCTCTTCATTGGACATGCCTCCTTCCCTTTATTTCTTCTTTAAGCCTGCCCCTAAAGCTTCCCAGATTTACTTTCCTTACCCTGTTGCTTATGATATTCGTATTCATAGGTCCATGCTACATTCATGGATCTCTGTTGTCTATTTCTTGAAGGGGAAAAAAACAACCTATGAAACAAAGACTTTTGCCTTAGCATGCCTTTGCCTCAGACTGCATGATGCTGGACTTCTAGATGGCTTTTCCATGATGGGAAGGCACTCAACTGCAAGTTTTCCGGTGCATCTGTCCCCTGCTGTGGTGAAGCACCCACTGGCAGAGGCACCCTGGGCTGTTGCACCTGGCTCTGAGCGTGGCAGAGCTCACCTTCATCTTCATCTCAGAGGACTCTGCTGTCTTGTCGCACTTCCCACACCTCTGTCTGCTACTTCCTTGGAGAAAGGGAACCACAGAGGGTGGCTGACCCACAGCCATGGGATGTATATGCTCTCCCTTCCTCAGGATATCAGCAAGCATAGGTTTTCCAGATCTCAAGCTTTTCTCTCAGTTTCCCTCCTCAGGGACATGATAGCAGAAATATCTGTGCGGATGCCAGAAAATGTAGCTGGTGCAGCAGGTCTGCAGACCTAACTGAAAACATGTTCTGAATCTCACATTCCCATATTGTTGCCACTCTTGAGCACTTTTTGTTTAGTTTAAGTTAGAGCTCCCCTTTCCTGCATGTGCCCTTTAATCCTCATTAGAGTCTTTTTTGACATCTACAATTATTGCTGTTCTTCTCTCTGATATAAATTACCCCACTATAAATTGCCCCACTATTTACCCAAGATGGTGGGTGACACTTCCTCCCATAATCTCCAATTGTTTTTGAAAGCTGACTCACAGAATCACAGAATCACAGAATCTCAGGAGTTGGAAGGGACCTCGAAAGCTCATCCAGTCCAACCCCTGCCAGAGCAGGATCACCAGACCAGGTCACACAGGAACACGGCCAGGTTGGGCTTGAATGTGTCCAGAGAAGGAGACTCCACAACCTCTCTGGGCAGCCTGGGCCATGCTCTGGCACCTTCACAGTAAAAAAGTTTTCCCTCATGTTCAGGTTGAACCTCCTGTGCTCCAGCTTTCACCCATTGCCCCTTGTCCTGGCACTGGACATCACAGAGAAGAGCCTGGCTCCTTCCTCCTGACACTCGACCTTTCTAAATTTATAAACATTCATGAGGTCACCCCTCAGTCTCATCATATTCATCAGGTGATCCTTTGTCTTCTTAGTCCACTTGGTAGAATCAGTTTCCTTGGCACAGCCATTTACTTAGCATATCCATTTTAGTGCTCAGATAAATCTATTTACATGTTAATAAGCCTCACTCCTACTACCACCCAACTCAGACATGCACGGCGCATTTTTCAGTGCCAATGGGTGTCTCAGAAGAAATTAACCCCATTGACTTAATATAACACAAAATTAAATTACTAGCTTGGTTACTCTTCATGTTCCATAAAAAGAATGCAGAAATATCTGTTTCGTGCACGGTATCCTTGCATCCCATCAGCATTATTCAGCATCCTGGAGTTGTTTGGAAAAGAGATTGCGCCTGTTGCCTCCTACTCAGATGTAAAGATATCTAATTGAATTCAATCTCCCTCATCAAATATCAGCTGTACTGAAGTTTTTTGCATGGCTGTGCCTTGCATAATGCTTAGCAAGCTTCTTGCGCAGCTCAACAGAGTTATCGTGTGGCCATCATGGACTGAGTTGGAATTATATTTCTCATCTCGTGGGCCAATTCATTGCACTACGTGGGAGAGTTTCTAATCTCAGCTATACTAAAATCAATTACAACACTCTGGATATTTGCCAGCACAAGATCAGTTTCTGACTCATTCTTTTCTGTTTTGTGCTTTTCCCCTCCTAATTTCTTTTTCGTTATGACCTGGTCAGAAATTGGTTATGAAATGATATATTTTTGCTAATGTGTTTTGTATTTGGAAACATCAAAGCAAAGTTAGTTCTTGTACAATTGGGCATGTGTACTTCTGTTCTATGTCCTTTGAATACCCACACTGTTAGCCACAAAAGCCTGGCTACATCTATGTTAAATTATAGACATCTTAAATCCCTTTTTAGTTATGAACACTAATAATTGATTCTAAAATCCACTGCCTCATAAGCAGTATGCTATACCAAGTTGCTCTGGTTTGGGGGTGTGTGGAATTTACTCCCCTTTACTATACATTATGCATGACTTACAAGTGAAACAAAGAAGAAATACAAATGCTTGCTTTCCCAACAAGTCCTAGAAAACATTTCTTTTATGTGAACACACATATATCACGCAACTTATGTTTTGTTTAGTAACTTAAATTTTACTTTCTCCCAAAAAGTGGGATAGTTTGACTCAAGTGGCCAAGTCACTCTGAGAAACATTTTCAACATTATCACAGAATCCCAGAACATTAGGGATTGGAAGGGACCTCCAAAGCTCATCCAGTCCAATCCCCCTGCCGGAGCAGGAACACCCAGATGAGGTTACACAGGAAGGCGTCCAGGCGGGTTTGGAATGTCTGCAGAGAAGGAGACTCCACAACCTCTCTGGGCAGCCTGGTCCAGTGCTCTGTCACCCTCACTGAGAAGAAGTTTCTTCTCCAATTGAAGTGGAACCTCCTGTGTTCCAGTTTGTGTCCGTTACCCCTTGTCCTATCATTGTTTCTTCTTGAACTGAGGGGCCCAGAACTGAACACAATATTCCAGATGCGGTCTCACCAGGGCAGAGTAGAGGGGGAGGAGAACCTCTCAGCTCTACAACCACCCCTCCTGATACACCCCAGGATGCCATTGGCCTTCTTGGCCACAAGGGCACATTGCTGGCTCATGGTCATCCTGCTGTCCACCAGGACCCCCAGGTCCCTTTCCCCTACGCTGCTCTCTAATAGGTCATTCCCCAATTTCTACTGGAACCTGGGTCAACAAATTATGGTCAACAAATCCAGCTTTCAGGCATTCTGATGCTCTTTAAAACCTTTCCTTCCCAAGGCATTCACCAGGCCTTCCCACCAATTAAGTCCACTCACCTCTTACTTTGAAAGCTTTTAATAAGCGAATAGACTTTTTAATAAGATTTCTGAGCTGGGTTTATTTGCCCTTGTCAGTTATCAACAAAAGTAGAATTAGAATGGAATTATCTTGGTATTGAGATTTTAATCTTGTTCTCTTACCCAGCCTTTTCACGGAGGAAACTATTAATGGCAATCTGATTAATGGGATACATGGAATACTTCCCCTCCACCCCCCAGTTTCCAAGAACTGTTCAGTTTTGTTTTCAAAAATAAAAAGTAGCTGCAGCAATTCACACTTTTTTTCATTTCAACACATAGAGAAGCCTGAAAACAAGCTAAGCCCAAATTGGACCAAATATTGCTCTCACTTACACCCTAAAAACCATCATGAATGAAGCAGGAAGCAGAAAATAAGGTACCAACCGTAATGATTCTAGGTGACCAATCTGTTTGCTGTAGTTGCTATATCTACACATTTTCCTCATTTTTAATTCCCTTCTACTTTGTCTCAAACTTATGACATGAACACATCCAAATCTACCTGCTACATCCAGGCTTCACAGTATTGGCTGCTCTTCCCAGTACTTTTCATGCAAAACTTCACAAAACAGCCAGCACAGACTGTTACAGAGGCAATTCCCTTCCAACCCATGATATGTCTCACTAAATCAGTGAGCGGTTGTGAAATTATCATTTGTCATAGGAGATAGTGCTTGGCAAAGACAGCAGGGTAGGGAGAAGAGGGGTATTCTTCAAGAGATAAGCATAGGGCTCCCAGACCTTCAATGATGTTATTCTAGAGGAAATAGTCTCACAGTGCTCTGTTTAGCAGAGTATCTTTCTCTGAAGTCTTGTAGAACGTATTCTTTTACTGCTACAATTAGGTTAGGGAGAAAAATCACAAAATCACAGTTTTTCTCAGAAATGAAAAGCTGAATGGCTGCCGTTTCAGTGAAACGCTGCGATGTTCAAGCTGCTCACAGAGCCCCAGGGCCTCGGCGCCTTGGGGAGTGGTGCAGCTGGGCTCCCAGGCACCATCCAGTGAGGATCTGTGATTCTTGTCTATGCCAGCGGGCAAAGTAGAAAGAAGTAGCAATATGCATTGAAAATGGAAGTAGTTTCCCTTGAAAAGCGGGGGCCTTCTTCAGGCTGGTCAAATATTTGCTATCAAAACTGGTCTTCAGCGGCAGATTACTTTCATAATTATTGTTTTGTTCTAATATGTATCTCTTAGCTTTGGAAAACTGAGTTTTCATTATTTAAGGAAAAAAAACCTCTCTTATAGACATAGAAGGTTTCAAGTAAAAACTGAAAACCGTCCAAATTTTTCTCTGTGACAATAAGGGCCTTGTTTGCTCGTGTCTCGTCCTTGCCTCTTTTACCACTCCACAGCCAGTCTTAGAGCTTTTAATAAACAGAAACCTTTGTTAGAAATTAGTTCTGGTTGAAAATATGTCACAAGAACCTGCCTAAAGGCAGAGACTATCTAAAAAATATTATCCTCCCCATTTTTTATTGTTCTATTATTTTATCAATCTGCAATGACGTTCTCATTTATTGAGAAACATCGAGCAAATATTGAATAAATAGTTCTTATTACCTGAGAACATCGCATGAGCTTTACATCTTTATTTATGTGAGCATAAGTTCCCCACAACAACAAAAGGTCCCCTCGCACTAGTTTCTATTATTATTTCACTCTCTTTTTATTTATTATACATTCTTTTACAGCACCTCGGAGCCCCAGCACGACAAGTAAACAGAGAATAAAGAGATAATCCCTGCCTCAGGGGTTGTGATCTTCACAGGACTTTGCAGGCTGAAGCGAACAGACTCCTCCTCACTCTGCACCTCTGAGATCTGAGCCAGCTCCAAGCTGGGAGCAGCACCATTAACTCAGGTCAGTACGTCCCGCTGAAAGGCAGCATATGCTCCTGCAGCAATAACCCTGATTTAATAGATGTACCTGCGGCATCTCAGGCGATCTTATAGCTCTCTATGAGAGACAGTATGGGCATATCATGGATATAAAATATGAGCAAGTAGACAAATATACAGACAGCTGATAAACAAGGAAAGAAGCCAAAATAAGTCACACACACACACAGAATCGCTCGGTTGGAAAAGCCCTCTGAGATCATCACATCCAACCGTTCCTGTCTACCCCCTAAACCATATCCTTAAGTACCTCGTCTACCCGCTCTTTAAATACATCCAGGGATGGTGACTCCACCACCTCCCTGGGCAGCCTGTGCCAGCTTCTGACGACCCTCTCAGTAAAGAACTTCCTCCTTAGCTCTAACCTGAACCTCCCTTGGCACAGCTTGGTGCCGTTTCCCCTTGTTCTATCCCCCATCACCTGGGAGAAGAGACCAGCACCCACCTCTCTACAACCTCCCTTGAGGCAGTTGTAGGTGGTGAGGAGGTCTCCCCTCAGCCTTCTCTTCTCCAGGCTAAACAAGCCCAGTTCCCTCAGCCGCTCCTCATCAGGCTTGTTCTCCAGAGCCCTCCCCATCCTTGTGGCTCTTCTCTGAACACTCTCCAGAATCTCAACATCCTTCTTATAGTGAGGGGCCCAGAACTGAACACAGCACTCGAGGTGCAGCCTCACCAGTGCCAAGTACAGGGGGATAAGTCAGCCTTGATAGTCAAGCTACTATCCAGTTTCTGTAGGCACTACAGTTACAAGTAAGTTCAAAGAAGCCATTTCAGAAAACAAGATTATTTTTTGTGGATGTCTACAGGGAGGTCTTACACAGTGTGTAGAGAAGCATGGGAGCGTATGAATATGCTTCCTTGAAAATTATTCAGTTATGTGATGGAGACCAGAGTCCAGTCAACCACAGTCCTCAATAAAAGACTACAATTTTAGGGGAGTCGAGGACCCTAAGTATGAGAATAGATGGCGTATGTCTGAAATCGCAGAGAAGCAGTGGAGGAGAGTCATGGTCAAAACAACATGGGAGAATGACCAGCGCAGCAGCTTTCTGAACATACAGAGTGGAGCTGAAGAAAAGGATTTGGCAGTGACTGGAAAGTGAGATAATCAGGCTTGATCAGTCAGTTTTAGCCATAAGTTTAGAGTATCTTAGACTTGTTTGGAAAAAAGGTGCACTGCAGCAGCACTGACTTTGGCTCACCTGCCTAGATAAATCAGACATGGGAATATTTTGCATGGCAGGAATGGTACAAAACAGCCAAAGCAGACCTTATATTCTGACGTTATTTTTTTGCAATACACTTCAGCTTGGTTATATATATTATAGAAATTATATAATTATTCAACATTTGAAAAAAGAACAGAGCAGGACTTTAAAGAGAGATTAAGTACCCAGCTGTGGGGAGAGTTTGGAAGTTTGGGTTGTGCCAGTGTCGTACAAATCCAAAATATGAAAAGGTGGTGGTCTGTTCGTTTGGTCTGTTGTTTTTTTCCCACAGGCAAACCTCCTGTGTATGTCAGTGACACTTCTTGAGTGAAAAAATGTCAAGATTTAGCAGATGTTACGTTGTAAAAATGATGCAAGTGGTTCTGTCACGTGTTGGTATATTGTTTCAAGTAGCATCATTTGGGAAGGAAGGAACACAGAGGAATTATCTACATGTGTTTGTAATTATGAAGCAAATTAAATATTTCTAGAAATATAGAAATTCATCTATAAATAACTTTATGTAGAAATTTTCATAGACATTTATATGGAAATAAACAAAAGGCATTGAAACCAATAAAAGCACTGGGCATTGATAGCACTGTCTTATTACTACCAGGCCTTCTGGGCAAGGAATCTGAACACTTGAAGACAGAGGCAGGATTTTCCTTGTTACTCTAAAATGCCTATATTTCTGTCATGTCTTTAGCTATGAAAATGGGGCTGAGACATGGAGACATGGAGACATGGAGACATGGAGACATGGAGACATGGACAGCTAATGGCACAGAAATAAAGCAGAGCACAAGACTTGTTCTGCAGTTATCAGCAAATAGCACCTAGCAGTTTTGGTACAACCTACTTTCAGAATGGTAGTACTACCACAGTGTCAATATAACGCCCATATATACTTGTAACCTGGCTGTAGCTGCATGCCAAATTTACAGTTAAGAGTGTACAGTATGAATTTACTGGGAAACTATTGGGACTACTCAAAGGGTTCATAGAAATTAAGAATGGAAAGACCCCGAGAAATCACATATTACATCCCCTGTCCCAAGGAGGATCAGTTCTACTTAAAACACTCTTTTAAGAGAGGCTTGTATTACAAGTATTAAAAGACTTCCAGATACCACAATGTCCCTAGACAACCTAGTCCTGCGCTCCACAACCTGTATTTGTTGGAAAGATTTCCATAGCATGCAATCTAAGGCTCCCTTGCTGTTTTAAGCACATTACCATATCCACTAAGAAAAAGGCAAGAGTAATGTACTGCTTTCCTCTTTGCAGCAAACTGTTGTATACTTGGAAATAGTTATTAAGCCTACATTCAGCCTATCCTCACCAGACCTAACAACCAATCTCAGTCTGCTTCTTTAACGCATGTTCTGTGAAAAAAAATAACATCTTTTTTAAAAAGTCTTTCTTTTCCTGGCAATCATTATAGACTTGTAATGTGAGGTGTCAAAATATATTCTGTCTTGGAAAACATTTGTGAAGAGTAAGGCATATGACCAGTGAGAAAGTATTAAACTAAAGTAAGATAGTAAAAACCATTCTGTACTGTGTATGAAATAAGGAGCTATGTTAATGCACACTAACGTAAGTTAAGCCTTCTTTTAAACAGTTTGAAAATACTTAGCACTATATGGAAATACACGTAATTTCCAAATGTAAATTCTCTTATTAGAAAGGCTCAGTTCTCCATTCTGTAATTGGCTTTGGCGGCCAAGCAACATCTTAACAATGAATTTCATCTCCTTTTATAAGACATCTGCTAGTAGTGGATGACATTCAATTGGCAGAAGCGACATCTCAAGCACTGGCAATAAGTCAACTTTTTTCCCCCTTGATTTCATTCATTTCCTGCCAGCTGAAAATCATAGCCTCCCAAAAATGGTATCAGTTCATACTGGCCCTCAGAACACAGCGGCATTACTGTAGTTTAAGAAGATGAAGGTATTTTGGAGTGAACTAATAGGATTTGTTAGAAAAGGAATGAACAGATTACTTCGTAATATCTCTGTGCACAATCTGGGAATTTCCTGCTCATTAAATAAGGATATATCTGCTGATGTGCAACACTCTACACAATTCAAAGGCAAAATCTGCAGAAAGAAAAAGACATTTCAGGGTACAGGGTGAAGAGGTCAACAAGGTTTTCCCATCCCTGAGAAAACACGTAAAATAATGCGGTCCTGCAACATTCTGGCTGAGATGGCGACTTTCTCTTTACACCAGCTGTTTTAAAAGGCGTAGGAATAATTTCTAAGTTTGCTGAGACAGAGGGCAGGGAAAATAACAAAGAAACTGAGCTGTCCTAATAATATGCCTACTTACACCCTTGTGGAGAAAGTTCAACGCTGAGCAGCATGGCTTTTCCAACTAAGGAGACCCACTGCAATAAGCAGGCATCCCTGTTTCCTCACAGCTCCAAGCACTGTCATTCTGTTACCACTGTTATACAGCAAAGTAATTTTGTACTGCCATGACACGTTCTTCAGGCAGCCACAGATGACATAGCTGGTCTGCCTGCAGGGGCACGGGCATTTCATCCCTGCCAAAACCAGGAATTCCCAGGTAGCTCCATTATCATTAAAGGCCACATCTCTGTGGCCATTCCTGTCTCCCTCTCCAGTTCCCAAGAGAGTGCTGTGTTTTGCTGCAAGCATGAAACCATTTCTTACTTAAGCTTGTCCTATAAAAAGCCAGACAGGGATTGTGCTAAGTACATTTGAGACTATTTGAAAATGCTTTTATTATTTAACAGAAGTTGCCTAGCACGACAGAGTTTCACAAATGTCAACATAATCATAATATTTAAGACAATATGGATTAAAAAATCCCTGAGGACCTAACTTGTCTGTGCAAACATTCAACAGTATTTCGGTTTTCTTTTCAAAATGCTTTCCCCTTTCTGCAGATAAACTTGCAGGTTGCTCGTTCAAAATTCAGGTAAAAACTTACATGTGTCTTTGGTTTTTTTTTCTTTTTAATTATGAGAATATGGTTTATATGAGGGATGTCAAACTAAAAACAGTTGTGCAGCAAAAATATGGAAGTAAATAAGGCCCAGGTTTTCTTGGGAAGAAGTAGATCATACAGCTAGCAGCAGTGGTTGCAAAATGTTCGGTTCAAAACAATTAACTCCATAAGAAATCCAACACATACTCTATTTAGTGCTACCCATTATTTCTTTGTGTAGTATTTTCTTAAAAAATATAATTTTTAGGAATATGTAATACAATGCACAAAGCAAAATGCCACTGCTCCTTTTGGTTTAACAATTGTCCAGTATTTCCTTACTCATGTTCTTTTAGTGAGTGTAATATTCACAGATACCACTTGTTGGTCTTGAGTTAGAATATTCAGCATTGACAGACCAGTTTAGAAGTAATGTTTTACTTAGGATGTTGTTTAAGTTCGCTGTAGAACAAGATGTTAATCAACTTGTTGCACTCCAAGCTGTGATAAAGAAGCCCTCAGCTGCTGTATTTCTTCACCTTCTCCTGCAACACTCAGGTGTAAGCAATTGTTACTGGCGTGGCAATGCAGTTCATTGGAAGGTAAATCAAAATTGAAGTTCTCTATCAATTTTTTTTTTCTCTCCTGTTAACATCAAACTAAAAAATATGCAAGTTTTGTCTTTGAGGAATCTGCATGCCCGGAAGGACTGGAGCCACAGACAAGAGGGGCCACAGTGGTATCTTTACAGCACACACCAAGTGGTGCCTTCCCTTCCCCATTACCTGACTGAGATCATGGGCTGGTATATGCAAGGTCTTACTCGATGTCAGTAATGATACCAAAATATTGCTTTTTCTTCTGACATGTGCCCTTAGATTACAGGCATTTTTGCACATATATATATTATATATTATACATATATATTATATTATACATCTATAATATAATATTTCCATGCTACTCGAACAGGATAAATTTTATGTCCATTCAGATATTCAGATAAAGGTACTTCAACATTAGCTTGAAATGGCTTCTAAATTCTTCTGTAACAAACCTATGACAAATAATGGCTATAATACCTGTAATAGTAGATCTACTACCTGTAGTATGCTTGGGAAGTATGACTTGGCCTGGTTTACCCACAATTTTGAGGAAGTTCTAATAACATTTGAGCTGAACTGCATTGCAGACACACTAACCCAAACAAGTTTAACAGATGGTACGATTATGGCCTCACACTGTGGTCTAGATGGGTAATGAAATGACTGCAGAACAGAAAGAAGCATCCAGAATGCGATAAAATCCAGATTTTGGAAAAGATAAATAATGAAGCTGCGGGGTTCATAGTAAATTTACACAATAAATTTAAGCACGTTCTGTAGAATGATAGTTTTCATTGAGATGTGATGAGGCCGCTTTGGTGGCTGCACCTGCTGGATAAAACAAGGGGCTGGATACATTTTCAGACTTACTATCTACACAAACCGCGGATCTGCTCCGTAGTCCCTAAACCCAGCACAGGCCAGCCAGCTGTACGTCTTGACTTTAAATCTAGCCTGTGTCTAAGTGCTTTCCTTTGCAAGGGTATTTTCCCAAACTGCTTTTCCTCCAAGCAGCAATAGCGTGGATAGAAACAACTGCCATGAGAACATGGTAATTCTTCTTTCTTTCAGTGATTAAAGTTTTTCTTAACTGTTAATCATAAAAAATTTTGGCTCATTCTGATTTGAAGGTTTCTTCCTTTGTGTCTCTAATTCAATTAATTTTGAAGTAAGAAGAAAAATGTTTTCTGACTATTTTTGTCCTGAAGCACAAGCAGCAACCCACAGCAAGGTGAGGTTCGTGGGTAGATTACAAGGTGCAGAAAATGTAGTAAAGGCCACAGCTGTGGCTGATTACAGTTTTTTGACATGAAGATCATCCTCACAAATGGGTGACTAAGTATTTTTGCACTGATTTGAAGGAGCTTTGGATCTCTGTATTTCATTTTAAAGGGGAGATGGAAAGAATTCCTCTTTTTTTAATATAGGCAGGCTACGTAAGTCTGCATTAAAGTCCAAAACAAACTTTGAGATGTAGCACAATACCACCTCTTTATGAATATAAGCCTTCATTACCTAGGAATAAGCTAAGGAGATCAATGAATGAGCTATGCAGCTCTCACCAAGTGACTTCAAATAAAGGCTTTATATCTCACTATGATAACAACCAAACAAGTTTCAAGAGAATACTTTACAGTTGCACTCCCATTCTGTACTTTTTCTAAAGTTCCCTATACCACAGAAAGGAAGGGTCAAAACTCTTCCTAATGTCTGCAGGGGCGGTTCCAGCGCAGGCAGAGCCATGCTCATTTCCATCACCTGAGAGAGGTGTGGAGGAAACCATCTACACCCAGCATAACCTGCCCAACACTGCTGCCTCAGTCTGTGGAACGTGAGCTAAGTCTTTGTGGCACACAGAGGAGCCCTGCTACGTGGTGAGGCCAAATCTGCAAAGTCTAATTCTAGTAGAGTTAACTTGGTCATATTTTTAACATCTGTAAAGTTTAATGTGAATTGAATGTTAAGTAAATCAACTTAGTTTATTAGTAGAGCATGGCATGTTGCCATTTCTTGAAATCCAACTTCTTTTCCACATCATATGCCTTTTGTGTACTTCGTACGTGCTTGAAAGATACTGTTTTTGGAATAGTTTTCAAGGCTTTTGCTACTGATTCTTGTATTTTTCCTGAAAATCTGGGTAGTAAGACCCTTGTGTGCAAAGTTCACAACAGAAAAAAATAGATCAAAAGTGTGAGAGTAAAACAAACCAGAAATTACCCTGCGTAAGTTTTATTCCTTTAAAATTCTAACCTTAGGCTGTACTGGGGAGCCTTTTGGGTCAGAAAATAAATGCCAAAAAGTAAGAAAAACCTCCTGTTTCTCACACAATTCAAGCACAAGTGGGCAAGTTCTTGAGCTTTTATTACTGGAGAGCTGAATGTTGCCCAGTCTGCATCTCAGAAGGAAGTAGTTTTGGGAAGAAACTTTGGAGCTAGGGAGCAAGAAATATTTTCTCTTACTGATATTAGGAAATGGGCAGCTGCTTAAAAATGCTCATAGGTTTGGAATGTCAGCCTGAGCACTGAGGAATGACTTGGTGGAAAGGTTCAAAGCCACCAAAGCAGGCCTTCCAAAGGCACACCAGGCTGTTGCTGACCTGGAAATGGGACACATTAGCAGCATACAAGGACTTGTTTTTTGCTGGTAGGTCTAAGTGTGTAGACAGACACTTCCAAAGTCTCATTAGGATACCAGTCTGAGGAAAAATTTGATTACAAACACAGCATAATTTACTTTGTTGGCAAGCTTTGCCATGAGGCTATGATCTCCAGTTCTCTGGTGCCTGGCATGTGAGTGTAGACCTAGAGCTGTAATAAATGTACAATAAATGTATCAGAGCTAGATTGTCCCCCAAGGCAAATATTCTGTTGATTCTGCTGTCCCTCCTGTTACGTCTTGTGATGTTTTGCCACACTTATCTGCTCACCCCATAAGACACCCATGTGAGCAGCTCTGTGGTTTTGTTTTCATGTTTAAACCAAGTTACTGTAATCAGCTTTTCTGTAACCTAAACTGCAGTTGTTAGAACCGTATTAAAGTACAACTTTTCAGGCTCAGCCTGTAACTCTGCTATTAGAGGTTTAAACCTCAGTGTGGAGAAACTGTATAATAAAAGTAAAGCTCTTTTTCTTTTCCTGTGATTCAGCATAGTTGTACTTGAAAATCGCCTGGTTTTACTTCCCATGCTGTGCCATTTGAGACCTGCCCTCCGAGTGCTGGTGGAAGGCTTTGGACTCACCAGCTCAGTGTTAGAGATGGTATCACAGTGATGGTAAAACACTGCCTCGGGGCTGGCTGGGAGGCAAAGATCCACCAAGTGAGTATGTGGGGTGGTTGTTAAGGACTCTGCTTGTGAACCTCATCAAAAGCACATTCATTTCAGAGGAAAGGTGGTTTTTCAGTTATTTCAGTGTAGATTAATCCTCGAGGCATTCTTCTTGTTTACAGTGGTCACGAAAATATTAAGGATCACGGTGTAAGGAGGTACTAAACGCAGGAACAGAACCTTTTGAAGGCAGTAACTTGCTTTATGACCACTAGTAGTACTGCATTACTACTTGAAGATACAGGAACAAATGTTTTGTCCCTTATATGGGAACATCCCCATTTACTTTTGCTGTAAGAATAGCACTAAGAATTAAATAGGAGCGATCTTTTTAACAGTTTGTTTCTGAAGCACATTTAGTTGATGGTCCCTCAAATTAGTAGTTACCTCTCCATGGTATTTCCTACATTAAAAAGTCACTGTGAGTAGTCTCTCATCCTTCTGTTCCAACAATAAGAAGTACAAAACAAGCTGGCAGCTTTGCAGTCAGGAAACCTGGGAACCGAATTCTGAAATAACTCCAGCTGTGATGCCTAGGAAATCAGCCAGTCTGGTTTCAACTCCTGTGAAATCAGAAACTTCAGCCTACCAATAAAAGGAGCGGACACTTGGTTTATGTGCCAGATAAACATCTTAAATATGTCTAATTGAATCCATACGCTGTCAAAGTGAATCCCTTAGTAGTAGTCACTGAAAGAGCGACAACCCAGCAGTTACTCATGATGTTCTTAAAGCTATTCCAAAAGTGAAACTTGAAGTCTGACAGCAGTTTTTAAATGAGATCAGATTTTTTAACAGGCGGTTGGCAGGTCTTTCTCCAACTCAGATGAAGTTGATGCCTTCTGTTCACCAGGCACTGTTTATTCAGTCATCTTAGAGTAGCATGAAACTTGGTGATCATTTCTGATAGATCACTCGTCTGCTTGGATCTGGGGAACTCAGGTTTCTTTTTTCCACTTGCCTTAGGGGCTATGGTAGGAAAGACTTCAGTCATAAGTTTGCTATTTCTTGGTACATCTGGACAATGTATTATTGGATTCAAAAGCTAAATTAAAAATGAGGGGGGGAAATGTTTGAGTTCAAGTGAAATGCAGGTTTTTTCTATTTTTCTAAAAAAAGAATAAAATCTGTTTTTGTTAGTACAAAATATTTTCTTTAGCCTAAATGTTTCGCTTGATAGTCATTTTGTCCTCTACAATATTTTTAAATGTGAACTTTATTTTCCAAATAAAAAGGGAATGTTTTGATTTGGAAATGTCAAAATAAGCTCTAAATTTTACTTATTTTGACCCTTTAAGCTATTTTACCGATTTACAGATTTGGAAAATAATTATTATTTCTCTGAAATGTTGATGGGAATTTAGAATTTGCATAAAATACCTTTTTAATGCCTTTTGCTCACATTTCCAACACAACGGCACGCATATCTAGTAGTGGGGGACTGATTCTTATTTTCTGTCTACGTAAGGCTTGCAAAATGCACATTTCCTAATACACTGCAAGGAATCATCATGGAAATTGTCACGATAGGTACCAGGCTAAAATTATTTTCTCTTTGTGGTGTAATTTATACCATATACCTAAATTCTATCTCCTGTGTTATCTCCTCCTTTTGTTTTTATTTCATTTGACACAATTTATAATGCAGACTTAACCATTTAAAAAAGAACTGAATTTTTGAAGCTCAATTTGCTTCATATTTTTCTTTTGG
>NW_010172336.1:0-25972 GCF_000695765.1 Mesitornis unicolor | reverse complement strand
ATGTTCCCCACTCCGCGTCTCCCCGCGGGGCATGCGAGAGCGCCGGGCGCCGGGCAGGTCCTTCGCCGTCAGCCCCGGGTTCAAGTCAGGGGCCCGGGAGCCGGGATCACCATGCCTGTCCAATCAAAGTACACCCTATGAAGATTTTTTTTGGATAATTGTGCAAACTGCAGGGTAGGGCAAACCTAAAAGAAAAGGATGCTCCAGTCAGCAGCATCGTTGCCAAAGCAGCAGCTCTGTGTCGGCATGTACCCACCTGCGTGGTTGCATCTTTGAAGAAGTCACACGGGGATCATACCAACGTAGGCAGCTGATGGGGCATCCCAGCTCGGCTGGGATTACTTCTGAAGTGCCCAGTGCATAGGAGAGTGGGCAGAGAGGCCACCTGCCAGGGCAAGCTGAGTCCAGTGAAGGGCCATGAAGATGATCAGAGAGCTGGAGCACCTCTCTTACGAAGACAGGCTGAGAGAATTGGGTTGTTCAGCATCTAGAAGAGAAGGCTCCAGGAAGACCTTATTGCAGCCTTCCAGTACCTGAAGGGGGCCTACAGGAAAGCTGGAGAGGGACTGTTTATAAGGACACATAATGTAATGGCTTTAAACTGGATGGGGATAGATTTAGATTACACATTAGGAAGAAATTCTTCACTATGAGGGTGGTGAGACACTGGAACAGATTGCCCAGGGAAGTTGTGGATGACCCCTCTCTGGAAATGTTGAAGGCCAGGTTGGATGGGGCTCTGAGCAGCCTGGTCTAGTGTGAGATGTCCCTTCTAGTTGGAACTAGATGGTTTCTAAGGTCTCTTCCAAGCCAAACCATTCTGTGATTCTGTAAGAAACAGGAGCGTGAGCCTTGCACATGTGCAGCAATGCTCAGCTGAGTCTTCGCACCAGGAACTCACCACCTGCCCTGCAGGGTGAGAGCGCATGGCCCTCAGCCCTCCTGGATCAGCAGACAGTGTGATCATTGCATGCCCACAGAATGGCTCCAGCAGTAGAAAGCACCTCTCTGCAGTAATCAGGTAGCCTGAACCACAGGAGAGGTGTTCAACTTTTCTCACATAGACTTGAGGCGGTCCCGGATTTCAGAGCCTGGTCTCTAGTCCCTGGCTAGTGCATAAAAGGCAAACTCAGCCTGGGCTGGTACCTCAAGTCTCAAAAAATTAAACACAAACTATCAGACCTACTGAGAAACACTGCAGACTCCCACATAGCCCTAGGAAGAGTTTTGTATGAGTTAGTAGCCAGCTGCTTTCCAGATTTTCAGGCGCACATCAAGTCTTGGCTACTTTGGCCACTTTCAGGATTGAGTGGCAGCTAAGAGATGGCTTCAATTGCTTTAAACTTGGGAGACCCAAGGTAGCAAGGAGAGGTGTATAGCCTTTCAAGACAAAGAATAGGCTCTGCCTGATTCGAGGCATATCAGCAAAGCACATCTTGCAGAGAGGCTTCAACCATGGTGGCTGATGGAGAGGCAAGTGCTACCAAGCTCAGTTGCTAAAATAGTCCAAAGCACAGGGACAAAAGGTCACCATTAGTCACCTAGCAAAGGGCAGCAAAGAAAAAAAAATAAATCTCCATGTTAAGATTCTCGCAATAGCAATTAGAGATTCAGTCAAACAGCATCTGAGTTTGAAAACAGACACCCCCAAGTTCACAGCTTTCTGCAAATGTCCAGAACTTCCCCTGGACTAATGATTGGAGGAAGCTTTGAAAAAATTTTGGATGAAGGAAGGAAAGCAAGGAGACAGTTTGACACAGTTTAGTTTGGTATGTCCTGTCAGTATGTCCTGTAGCAATAAAATAATTATAAATACTAGCTGGCTGTTTATACAGCATTTTCAGCTTGAGATCCCAAACAGATACTACTTAGTTCTCAGTAAAAAATAAACTTGGAAATCTCAATGTGCTTTTGGTTCTTGAAAGGTAGAAAAACATTCTTTCTTTAACAGTGTGTTGCTGTGTAGAAATATACACTGACAAAAAGAATATTAATATGCTCATGTCTAATGAACACCAAAATGCCAGAAATTTGTAACTACATAAGGAATATTGTTTTCGTTCATATCTGATAGCCAGAGCTGTCTAAAACGTTAGAGCTGTTTTCTCTGGAGAAAAAGGGACAAGAAATTGAGCAAGTCATTTTGGCAAATCTCTGACCAAAAAAATATTTTGAGCAGGATAAATATTTTCATTTTGGTGAGGAAGTTATTTACCAACAGTAAAATAAACCAAAACCTATTCAGTCACCTCTGTTAAAACAAACAGAACCATTCAATTTCTGGAGACTAATTTAAAACATAGTAAGCTAGACTCATACAAAGTAAAAAAAAAAAAGATTGAATTGTGCAAAGATGTATCCCTAATTAAATTAAATTAATTCTGCCTCTTTGCTCACCTTTAGCTGAGAAGAGAGACAGACCAGAGGCTCAGTGTTGCTTGAGAAACCAGAAGGTGGAAAAGAACAAGAGAAAGTAGGAATGACTGTTACTCTTTCACTGTCCAAACTGCTTGCAGTGAAGTAAGTGGCAATAAACCAGGCACAATTAGGTGTTAATTTCTTCAGTAATGTAATCCCTCTCGAAGTAGCATAGGGAGGGATTATTTCTTTAATAAAGGTCTTTTGCTCTGGCACAATAAGACACAAAATTTTGGGATAGCTTTTTTTTGTGAATCTGTGAGATAATCCTAAGTCTTTCCTCTTCTTTTTTTCTGAGACTATTTCAGCATGCAGCCCCCAGGCTGTTCACTGAATTTATAACAGTTCATGGTCTGCCCAATGCCATGGTGGTAGCTCCATCACTGTGTCCTGCCTGCTGCCCGCAAGAAGCCAGGTGGATCAAGGCAGCGATGAGGCAGAACTTGTGATGTTGCTCCTGACTTGTCATGGGGAACTGAAAATGCTTGCTCTTGTTCTTCTCTGGTGCAGGTGGAAATCACAGATACACCAAGACAAGCTCAAACCCAGGTCTTTCACTCCGCAGGCAAATCTGTTTCTAGGCAGCTTTATCAGACTCCTTCCTTTCCCTCCATCAGTGAGACCTGAAGAGAAGGGCAGCAATACTTTCCACTGAGGATAACAGTTTTGGGTGGAGAATAAACAGAAGGTAAGAAGAAACTGCCAAACGTGAATCTTGCTTACAAGCAAATACTCTTAAGTGCTTCAGTGACAGTTCACAATCATTGAGAAGATGCAGAGATGTAGTGATCAGCAAACCATGTCTTTACATTGAAGCAGAAAATTGAAATTCAGGCATGATTCTTCTCTGTTGCACTCCATTTTAGTGAGAACTGCAGTGGAGAGATTTAACCTTTTATCTCCATTGTTTTGGTCTAAAGTAAGATCCCCAGCCAGAAAGGCTAGCTATTCTGGGCAGGGTTCATATGCAGCCCGACTACAGAAAGAAAAAAGAAAAAAAGTGTTATTAAGAGATTACTTTAAAAAGCAGGACTGAGAAAAGCAGCAAGTGAGCACATGGAATAACATGCATTTTAAACATGCAGAAGAAATAGCGCAACTATCCACCAATCAGAAAGAAAACAGTGTTGTGGTTCTCCCAGTGTTGCTCAAAAACTCATCAACAGAAGAACTCTTCTCCCGTTTTCCCTTGCTTGTTTATTGGCCACAGCCAGGCAAAGACTCTCCCCTTGGCAAGGTAGCATCCCTGCGCCCACCGCCTTGTGCTTCCCCAACCGCCCTCGCGGCGGAGCTGCCAGTTTGCTGCGCTCCCGGCACCGCGCCCCGGTTACGAAAACCCTGCTCAGGGGAGGCCTGCTCGGGAGAGCTGGACGAAGACCTCTTCCAAGCGTTAAAAACCTGCACCTCCTCTTTCCCTTACCCCCAGCCCAAAACTCACAGGAAGAGCTGAGCTGCCTCCTTCCGAAAATCCAGTTTTTGCTTGCTTTCATTTAGAGAATCCTGTTCATGCACCCTTTGGTACTTCCTTTTTGCTCCCTTTCAAGCCCTCTCACTTCCAAAATAACAGGGCTTTCCCCCTCCACTTCAGCATCCCACTCACTTTCTGCTTTGCAGAATTTAGCAGAGTTTCATTGGAATTACCAGCTTTGAGGCTATGGCATCCTTTCAGTTGATGAAAACATTATTATGCCGTATCCCTACAAGGTAAATCTGTTATCTTCCAAATGCACTCAGGTACCACGTGACTAAAATACCTCGCTTTACACTATGCCTTCAGTTCTACAAGTATTTCATGCTCCATTAGTAGAGTCTATGTGAAGGGTGGATTTGTTTTCTAAGGAGAAGGCAGCTGAAAAAAACCCAACCCAATTGGTACTTAATGCCAAATGGCAGCCCTTGTGCCCCACTGCTATAAATACTGTTCCTCTGGTGTGTACTTTGACCCAATGTACAACAGCAAAATGTTCAGAAATCATTGCTTGTCATATTGTTGTAAGTCAGCTTTTATGCAGTGTCACCTTCGCTCAGGCTGATTTCTCTTCATTCCTCCTGTTGAGACAGTTTGAAAAACTGGCATCTGAATCTCATTCTGTGATAATAACAGAAACAGCATGACTGCTCTGATGAATGGACATGCAGATGCCCGTACAGAGAGACCTGTTGGCAAATGCCCATAATGCTTCTCCCTATCAGGATTTACTTTGCAGCTCCGTTAAAACCACCACCAAATATATATTCTCACTGATAAAGCATTTTAAGCTCCTGATATGACAGTTTTATATAATCCTATTAGAGGGCGAGATTCATAACTACAACCAAGTATAATATTCCTGTAAAGGCATGATGTCCAAAACCTAATCTGGCTGTATCAGATGGCCAACGAATAAAAACATTACTTTGCTTTACAAATTTTGCCACATCTTTGTTCCTCAGCTGTCATGCTCTTACTAATACTATT
Source organism: Mesitornis unicolor (assembly GCF_000695765.1). Lineage (NCBI taxonomy): Eukaryota > Metazoa > Chordata > Aves > Mesitornithiformes > Mesitornithidae > Mesitornis > Mesitornis unicolor. The sequence continues at coordinate 21,096 of NW_010172336.1, read as the reverse complement.
ACCGTAACAACATCTGCAGTCATCTTTCCAGATGCAGAGCACAGTCAGATACAAAAGGAAGAAGCATAAAATGAGGGAAAAAAGGGATCTTACTGATGAAAGACAGAGTTCATTCTCTAAAATGGAGAACCTCTCTTAGGAGCAGTGTTGAAAGAATTTTCCAAACATCTTTTTAGGTCACCAGTGGTGTTAGCTGGTAACAAGGTGAAACAAGAATGAGTGAAAACATGCCAGTGTCATCAACATGGGCTGTATAATGCCATTAGTCACAGGCACTTTGCTTTTTGGTTCTGCACAGAAGAAAGTGCAAAACTCCATAAGATGGAGGAGCACGGGCAATTTTTGACAACTTCAACATCACTGCTGTACATCATTACAGTATCTCCAGGAAAGCCATAAAGATCAGACTTCTGTTATGCAGCACTGGCTTCAGTGTACGACTTTAGCATGTTTTAGTATATGTAAAAGTGCCTATGAAAGATATGGATGGACAAGAGTACCAGTATGGTGAAGATAAGGAAGTATGGTGAAATCCTAGGTGAAATTCCTGCTACGTGCACTACATGACACTCCCTTTTAAAATCAGCACATTGGTGCACATCCAAATCATCCTCTCACACTCATAATACTCACACAACTGGTACAGTTTTATTCAGTAGACGTAAATGCATCCATAAATCACAATAAGATTTTTACAGTTTTTAAAGGGTTTTACCTTTGGCACAATTGGGTCCAGTAAGTCTGGCCTGATGTAATAGAGGGAAAGAAATCTGTTTCCAGCCCAGATTGCTGCAACAGAGATATACGGGTTTGGCAGCTGCTCTGAATTCTCCCATAGGGAAAACCAGCTGTGAACACACTGCTGTGACACTGAACCCCTGCGCAGCAATATGAGTTGTCCTCACTAATGGGAGGAATCTGTGCTGAAGTTAGGGGGTTTACTTGCAAAGAGAAAGGCTACTCAGAAGAGTAAAAGATTTGCTGGATTAGCATCAACTACGTATTAGAACCACCACACCGAAAATATGGTGGCTGGAAGGGTCTTATTTTATTACGCACCATTTAAAAAGTAAATAAAACGCATATAAAAAGTAACAATGGACCATGCACATACACATGCACATAGACTTCAAGCACATCTCTTAAGCAAGCAGGCACTTCCCTTGTTAGCAGAGTTCCTTTTCCCTGGGGACTCAAACAGATTCTGACCTCATGTCTAACATTTGCTGAAATTTTGATCTAAGCTGTTGCTGCCAGGAAGCCATCATTCATAATTTAGCATTGTTTAAGGATGCCTGTTCATAAGAAGGTCATGTCTGATATAGAGGGAGACATAATAAATTTGGTCTCACAAGAAGTAATCCCTCGAGACTAGGATGGAGTGTATTGAAGAGAAGCAGAGGAGAGGAAAAAGCTTGTTGACATTGTTGCTGTATCTTTTCTTCCTATAACAAATGATCCTCAGCTATTTTTATGGAGAAACATGAATTTGTGAGTTATCAGAAGTCCCTGTCTGTTTCCGAGACCAGCTGAGAATTGACAGTAGATCTAGATTATGTGATCTGTTCAGTTGTCCACCTCTAAGGGGAAAAAGGTGATGCAGAAATGTATTTAAAAAGAAGTTTCAGCAAGGATGGCTCCAACCCTCAAAGCCTAGACAGATGAGCATCTAAGAGGAAACCTCACAGATCCTGTCACTGTCTGTGGCCTCCTCTGGCAAGCACTTGGACTCTGAGCATGACCTGTTGTTCTGAAGGGTGCAGGATCATGGGTAAAACCAGCATCCATAGTAGAAATGGAAACCTGGCTTCAGTGATGGGAAATGAAACAGCCCGGCTAGATGACACTTGAGATGCAGGACCAGTGCAGAAATTGCTGAGTTCTGTGCAGAGTTCAGGTTCTGCATCAGGTTTCCATTAGACAGGTCTTCTATTAGCCCATTTATTTAGGGCAAAATTTACATGCTGGCCTCAGAAGTGTTTTTCCAAATATATTAATTGAGACATACTTGTGTACAGTAACAATATGCATACAGTAACCTTTATACTCGGGAACTAGAACCAGTATCCTTCTAGCACTTTTAAGTAGGTCTCAGAAGTCTTTCTTTTTCCCCAGAAGAAAATTATCATTACCCTTACCCTCATTTAACAGGGCAAACGGAGACAGAGACCTGCAAAAATCTGATAGATGACTGAACTAGATTTGTAACAGAGGCTTCTTCAAGCTCAGTGCAGTGCTGTAGGAGACACATTACAGAGAAATTCAGCTGTAGTTCAAACTCTTGGATGCACAGACAGCTAATATTAGTGAAGTGCTTTAAGATTATTATGGATTTTTTATTTAAGCCCTCTAAAGTTATGCATCATCACTTCATCAGGACCCAGGCAGACAATTTAAAGTTTGGTTCATGGGCAAATGATAATGAATTATTTTTCCATTTCTTCACAAATACAGTGAAGATAAGAGCAAGGCTTGGCACAGAGATTGTCCTCTGAAGGACAGAGAGATAAAACTTGAGCAAAACTAAAGTACTATTTTTCGCACTGGTTGATAATACAAAGTGCTACTGAAGGAAGACAGAAGTATCCTGTGACTTAGTAAGGTTTCCAAGGGAAGGCAGCCTTGCACAGAGGCCTGCAGCATGGCCCAAAGAGGATGTCAACATCATCACTAAAAGTCAAAATGATCAAGGACTTGGGAACCATTGCAAGTACAACGTGCATGTTCCTCAGCTGAACTTCAGCTGTACTTTGCATCCCAAACCACAGAAGCTCATTCACTGTTGTCAATTAATAATGTGATCCCACCAGCGCTACCCAGGTTACACGGACTCTAGACATACAGACAGCTTTAGTTCTGGAGCTTTGTTACTTATTGAAGTGTGATTCTCTTTAAAAATAATTGAAGTGCCATGCTTTCACTCTGTTTCGAGGTTAGTCCTGCAAAACATCTGAAAGGTGAGTCTTTCATGGACTTCAAGATTCAGAACCACATGGTATCTCTGAAAAATATTTGAAAAAATATTTATGAAGTGCCACATAAAATCTGTTCCACAGACGAATACAGAGTGGGTCTTTCCCCTGAGGTACAAAAAGGAAAGGAAATGAGTACCCATAAGGACTGCAAAATCAACTCAACTTCCATTTTCCTTCTTCTCCACATTCTTTGGTTGCAGCAGAGTAGACACTATTGCTCAAGCACTGTGGGGAAGTCTGTGCTCATGAGATTCCCAACCTAGCAGTGTTTGGAAAAGCCTTGAAAGGTAGGCCACTTAACCAAATTGCATGAAACCACCAAGCTTCTTGATGTCAGGACATCAGGAAGCTCTAAATCACAGTGAAAGCTATTATTTATAGTTACCATAACCACAAACTGAGAAAAAAAATGGTGCTCTCTAAAATTGTGCCTTTTCAGAGAAGGAAATGGAAATTAAAACATTATCTATGAATCCTTAAACAGTAAGGACACCTGTGCTGGGTGTCAGTGCAGATCATCACCTACTGTCTGTTCCCAAACAAGAGAGGAAAGGTGTGTCAGAGAGGTTTTATTCCAACATCATCAGATGCTAGGGTGCCCTCCAAGTTCCAGCGGTTGTGATTTATAAGAGCTAATGCCAGAAATGGATGAAAACTGTCCCTGGAAAGGCCCAAGACAAGGTCCGTGCTGAAGCTGCTTACCCCCAAAGGAGCCCAAGTGATGGAAGGGCTACGCAGGCTGCACACTGGCTCGAAGCTAGAGGGGAAACTTATCTTACATCCCCAGCTGTCACAGCTTTGTGACACTAAGTCATGTTTGACATTGCAGTGTCCCACTAATAGCAAAAAGAAGATACAACTCTTCCCATGTGTAGTTACTCACTGCGGATCTGTCAAAATACTACCCACAGCTGAAACCTGGAGGGGAGGCAGACATTTTATTGCTGCCGAGACCTATTATTGGAACAAATAATGTGCTATGTTTTGCAGTTATAATAATTACAAATGTCAAACATCTTGCAAAGTCTGCATGTTTTTTTTTCTTCTGCAGATTTCCAAAATCTGTAAATGCTGAATAAGCAGATAATTCCTTGGATGGAAAGTTTTGTTTGTATGTGTTTGTAGTTTTACAAAGGTAAGTTAGTTGTTGGAGGTTGAAGAGATGAATGCATAACAGCTAAGTGCATCTGCAAGTAACACTTTACATCAGCACAGCACTGAGGTGACAAAATATGATGCTCTGTCCTTTTGGGTGAGAGGCTTTATGACTGTCAAATTGGGAGCATGGGTAAGGTCTACAATCTGGCAAAATTTCAGTCCTAGGATTTAACAGTATTGTTTATTTTCCTGCATGACACAATCACAGGAGCAGGCAGAGGCGTTTTTTGAGTTGTTACCTGCTCAAACAGTGACTTCAAATTTTGAGGTGATCAACTCAAAATATTTCAAACATGTCCGATTTCAGTGACTCATTTCCTAATTATTCAACATAAGACATCTTTAGGAGTCAGATTTCCAGAGAGGTTAATTATTCACAACTCAAATGATTCATAGTAGCTCTAAAATATAATTATAAAACCATAGGAAGAATACATTAAACACAGAAAAACTCAGCAAGACATTTCTGAACTGACTATCCATCAACTCCTCTAATGAAACAAGGATCTTGTAGACCAAATTTTATCAAGTGTATTACCTAATTTCATAAGGAACTGAAACTTGTCTTACAGAGTGTAAAAAAATAGTTGAGGGGCTTACAGAGCTCTATCTATCTTCAATGTGTCTGTTAAGATTTTCTTTCTCCTGACTGCTAACTTAGAAGCATTCAAGCACAATAAAACAGTATACTAACTTATTCACTTACCTCAATATTCTAATATGATAGGAATTAACACAAGCATAATTTTAAGCATTTCAAAAATATAGTAACTACTATGATATCAGTGACTTACTATTTATTAGCCTCTGTATTATCCCTGTATCAAATCACTGTTTAATTTGCAATGTTTTCCTTAAACTTTGTAATTTACTTTTCATGACTGGCATGTTTTGACTCAAATGCTCGACAAGCCATCTAGTTGAGCTTCTCAACATGATTGCTGCATAATCTTCAAATGTTAGCTAGATTCTTTTACTAGTTAAAAACTCATGAAGTCATATGGCATCTTCAGGTAAGAATTCTCACAGCACAATATGTTTGCATACGCTTAGTTATGCTTGTACATGTTATTATTATATGTATCCAGAAATGACACACACAGATTTGATAGGTAATGATGATCTGGAAAGCCAAGGAAGAAAACAGACTTTATGAATATTTCACTGCCTCATCCATCTAAGACTAAAGGAAATTTTCAAGTTTCCTCAGTCCCTCAAATGCTAATGCTCCAATCTTTTGGGACCTTGAATGTTTGAAAACTGAAGGCTAAGATCACACTGCTCTTAGAAGCTGTATCAGTGCTTAGGTATTTCCCCTCTTTATTCCAGCCATACACACTTCTACCTGTCTTCTGCATGACTCTACATTATTTTCACTAATTCATCAGTTTTCAAACCATTCTGAGCCTTCAGATGTCTTTAGGCCCGGCTTACAAACAACAGAAGGATTTTTCAGCAATTGAGGATTTTTTTGGACATTATGCCAGAAATTGGTCAGAAATATTCGAATTCCATGTCATTAAAGGAGTCAGGGATAATATAATATGGTATTTTATTGGGGGAAAAGTAAGCATAGCTGATAAAATGCAATAGAAGTCACATTTGTATTTAAATTGATTTCCTGTCATCTTCATAGATTATATATTCCTTTTCTCTTGCTGCTTTACTCCTACTTTTTCTCATAATCTGGAAATTACACTAGTCTGAGTGATTTCCTGTGCATTAACTGTCTTTCATTGGCTGCCAATTCAGGCTTCTGTTTCTGGCATTTGCATTTGTATTTAGGCAACATGATGAAAATTAATATCATAATTATACCATTCAAGCAAATCACATGAATTAGATCTGTGTCTAGCTAGCCAAAAATATCTTTGGTTGCACTGGAGTGTACAGGGTTTTTTCCCTCTTCAAGTAGAATCACAAGACAGTAGAAAAATTGCTTCTGTGTGGTTATTTTCCATGTACAATTACTCTGCAAAGGAAGAAAAACACTCAAACTGTTCTTCTTTTCAAATACCATCTTTTAGTTTTCCTGTTATGTTATTTCTGGTGAAATATTTATTCTGATTTCCTTGAAAAAAAGATTTCCTAAAAAATGTGATACAGTTCATTTTGAACAAACTCCTAAACAGAAGACCATTTTAAACTGCAGAGACATCTGCAGAAGACAAATCCCACCATCTAGCACAGGACTAGGGAAGTACTGAAGTGAAACATGCAGTCTTGTACTGAATCATGGAATCATTTGGTTGAAAAAGACCCTTAAGATCATTGACTCCAGACATAACCCATCCACTGCTAAACCATATCTCTAAGCACATCATCTGCCTGTCTTTTAAATACCACTATCCCTAAGCAGCCTGTTCCAGTGTTTTACAAACCTTTCAGTGAAGAAATTTTTCCTAATATCCAATCTAAACCTCTCCTGGTGCAACTTGAGGCCATTTCCTCTTGTCTTATCGCTTGTTACTTGAGAGAAGAGACTGACTCTCACCTCACTACAATCTCCTTTCAGGTAGTTGTAGAGAGCGGTGAGGTCTCCCCTCAGCCTCCTATTCTCCAGGTTGAACAACCACAGTTCTCTCAGCCGCTCCTCATAATACTTGTGCTCCAGACACCTCACCAGCTTTGTTGCTGGACATGCTTCAGTACTTCAATGTATTTCCGGTAGCGAGAGGCCCAAAACTGAACACAGTATTCGAGATGCGGCCTCACCAGTGCTGAGTACAGGGGCTCCATCACTTCTCTACTCCTGCTGGCCACACTATTCCAGATACAGGCCAGGATGCTTGAACCTCATTGCTAAACACTGTCAAAAAAATCTCACCTGAAAGCTTCAAAGGAAGCAAACTGATCACAGTAGCAATAGTTTGTTATAATTTAAAAAGAAACACACATTGTGCACTAGACTCACTTTGCATCAGGTATGTGAGAGCAGCTGGCCATAAAAATTTTTAATAGAATGAGCTGCAGAGAAATACTAAAACACTGTATTTTTCACAGACTGGCTGTTTGGTATAAAACAAAATGGTTCACTCACTGAAGTAATTAATCACTCTGAGCTTCTAATGTCAGACTTCTTAATGGCTTGGGCAACTGCTCTGAGAAGTCTAAAATTATTTCCTGTCAAAGAAATTTCTCTTTTAAGTACAGCCAGGGTGCTTGAGAGATCAGCTGCTTGTCCCATACACCTTTATCATTACAAGAAGTAAAGACACTGTGGTTTATTAAATTAAATGAGGCAAAGTAATTGTTTTACTGCAGAACATTGGGTTATATTTATGCACATCTATTTTAAATAACAATATCACTGAGATATGAGCAAACTTCCATCCAGAATAATTTCACATTCCAATTTAATGTAAGTGATTTGGAGATTGATTTAATTGCTGTAGTACAAAACCTTTTTATTTCAGAGGACCCTAATTAGTATTTTTTTAAGTCTAAACTCTATAATGAGTTCAGACAAATCATAATAAACCTTTCTTCCTAGGAAGGGAGCAACAACTACATTTTGTTTCATGCCACTCTAATCACACTATTAAAATAATGTCAGTTTATTTGTAGGCAAGGTGACTGTAATAAAGCAATGTCTGTTTCTTCCCATGTATAGTTAAGTCCATTCCTTCCTGCCAGAAAGTTACCAGAACTTAGGAGGAACAGCTCAGGCCAGACCCAAGTACTTGGGTAGAAGGATCTTCTTCTTATTTCAAAACTGAATCCATATAAATCTACAGAACATGAAGTCCTAGGAGCAAGAAGGATCTCAGGAGGCCATCCAATTCCTCCTCTGCCCAAAAGCACACATGCAAGTCTGGAAAGATGTTCATCTAATCAGTTTTCAGGCATTTGGTGGAGGATAGCACTAACCTTCCCAGGCAATGTGTCAGTGCTTCCTGCTCCTTACAACTGCAAACCTGTGCCTGTGCATGTAGCCTGAACCTTTCCTGTTCCCCTTCAAGTCCATTACTTCCCCTGCTATCTGCTGCAGATGTGTGAAACAGCCCCTGAAGATTGTCGGCCAGCTCTCTGTTTCACTCACTGCAGCTGTGTTTTCTGAACTTCTGAGCTCTACTCTCTGGTGGGACCACAACTTTCTTGAAAAGGAGCAATCAAAAACAAGTACAACATTCTTGCTGAGTTGCGAGCATGCAAGTATGCATGCTACCTATATCTAGCTATATTGTGCCTCTAATAGAGATTTATTGCTGAAAACAACATCGCGGTCACATCCTGTCAGAATACTTCTCATATCCTGCAGGTGTAAAAGGAAAGCAGGAGCTTTCCTATCCAGACTTTAGATAGATGTGTACACAAAGAGTGGTTGTCTGATCACACTTCACCTTTTGTAGGCAGAGGCTGGAACTTTCATGGGAAGCGGAGCCAAAAAGCAGTGTGTATGGAGGCATGAAAAGCTGTGTAAACAAACTTCTGCTTTTACGGTGGAAACTTATCGCAGAAACATAGAATATTAGGAGTTGGAAGGGACCTCAAAAGATCATCTAGTCCAACCCCCCTGCCAGAGCAGGATCACGTGCTCTCATCTAGGTTACACAGGAACACGTCCAGGCAGGTCTTGAATGTCTCCAGAGGAGACACCACAACCTCTCTGGGCAGCCTGTTTCAGTGCTCTGTCACCCTTACAGTAATAAAAGCTTTTCCTTATGTTTACACAGAGAATATATGCATATCAAATATGAACACTGAAAGATCTGTTCATTGACTTCCAGAAACAATGCCTAGATTTATATCAGATAATGATTTTTCTTCAAACATAGCTGTCCATCTGGGAAAAAAATACAGCTATTCTTCTTCAAGAGGAGTAAAAGTGCGATTGTATTTGACAGTGACCACATCCAAGACAAAAAGGCAAAGAACTAGACACCACTCCATGACATTTGACTCAGCAAGACCATTAATCCCAGGCACAGAATTGCAGTGAGGACACCTCAGACCATCAGCCATGTCTTTTACTGTGGTAAAACATAGTGACTCTCAAAGTAAGATTCAAGAGTTTGAATCCTGTGGGTCAGTTATGTTGCCCCTTGCTGTAAATCCAGGCAACTATCTAGATCTTTGCAGAGTGATTCAAGCCCTAATGATGAAAATTCTTGCATGAGAGCAAGACACTACTGTAGTAATTGCTGAAACAACTGTTATCATACTCTATTTTCAGTGTTTATTGTTTGTTTTGGTAGGGGAATCGTTATTCATCTGTCTCTTCAATTAGCTATTTCCCTTCCTGTCGCTTTTTGTTGATAATTTGATTTTGTGCTCTTTTTTTTGTTTCTCCTGTCTCCATTACCTTCTTTTATCTACCCCATCTCCTGCCTTTCCCTTCTTTATCTCAGCTGTTCTTCCGCAGTAGCAACAATAGGGAATAGTTTGGAGACCTCAAACTCTTCCTGGGCTTTTAGCTGGCCCACAGATGTGCTCTGCTGCTAGTTATGCAGACAGTCAAAACCAGCAATGGTATCAGAAATACAACAGCATTTCACCTTCAGCAAATAGTGCTCTGGCACAGTGAACAGAAACAATGGTGTGAATGCATTATTGGTAAGTTTAATTCTCCTCATGTGGCCACTGGGTATGTTTAACAGTTGATATATGTAAAATCGAAGTGACAATTTAAAAGCCTTTTTGTGGGTTTCTGGCATGAATAAGAGATCCCTCCAGATCACTGTACTCTGATCACCCTGCACACAGAACTTTGGCTGACAGAATAAATCAGTAACGATGCGTGCGGTGCGCAGAACAAGGGCAGGCTCTGAAAACTGGAGAAGACAGAGGTGGGTGGTTATGACAATTTAGTAACAAGCAACTCTTCCATTTCATTTTCTTTCAGCCATTTCCATTCATGCAAGTGGCACCAACCCTTGGACTGAGGCCAAAGTATAAAGAGATTGTCAATTTCAGTAAAAGCTTGAAAACTGAATTGCAGCTGTGCAATGCAGATAGCTCTGCTATCCTGCAAGAAGCGTGAACAGAGACTGCAATTTCTGAACTTAAACACGACTGCCTTCTCTCCTCCACAGAGCAAAAGCAGAGGGTAAGTGCATGCTTTGTTGCCAACCTGTGGTTAACCAAACCCTGCAGAGATGGGGCAGGGAGAGAAGGAAGAGGGAAACACCTTCCAGGACAGGAACAGAAGGTACTACATGGCTACAGAGAGGGGGCCCAGAAGGGAGGAAGGGTTGCTGTCTGCAAGTGCTTTCATTTACTTCTCTGGCTTTTAGAAAGCATGCCAGGACAGAATGACACCTCTACAAAGCTCACCAGGCTTGTTTGCACTTCCTCCAAATTTAAGAGCTCTTTGGAGGTGAATATTCTGTTCACAAGGTTGTAATTACTCTGATCTTTCCACAATCTCACAAGGTTTCTAGATAAAGATTCTCCTTTATTCAAGTGTTATAGACATCTAAGAAAATAAAATCAAAATTGGAATTACCCTAGCTCCTCTCCTCTCTACAATTTAAGGAGATATTTCTGTACACATTAACAGAAATGCTTTTGCAACAAAAATAAACATGCATCATTTAATGTGAACGTGCATGTTTATGCTAAAAACCTGCAAGTCAATTGAAATGTGACTCCTGTTTCCAAAATGAAATCAACAATTTCAAATTCCAGCTTCTACTCAGCAATTTGCCCATTGACTAATACACACAGTAAAGTCTTATCCAAGATCATTAACTCCAGCCATATTGGTGCAGACTAAGGTCTGTTTTTCAGTCAATGCATTCATCATGTAGGCACAATGACAACGGACCCAGCACCACACCAGTCTGCCTGCCTTCAGCCATTCTCACTTGTCACACCATACTGGCAAGCAGGGGATTTTGAAGCCTGAAGCAACACCTGCTTCTTCCACCAACCTCCAGCATGACCTTGACGCTTTGCTTCACACCTCTCCACCTGTTACTTCAACTGTGGAGAAATGACATCAAATGATCCTATGAAACGCTCAAGGTGTCTCAATGGAAAGTGTTACCTGATGGGGTCGTAAGCAACGAGTAAGAGCAACAGCCAAGCTTGCTCTTATACTAGGCAGGGTCTATACAGCTGACTTCTCAAAAGCCTGGGAAGAAAGCTAGCCTGCACATGGAGGAATGAGCCCCTTCCTGCTCCAAAAACCTTCAGCATGTCAAACTTGTCATGCCTAATATAAGTTGTGCAAGTTTTTAGATGAATGATGTTTCAATATTTAAGCTATGGTGTCAGCCTACATCATGAAACCCAGTTCTTACCCCTGCATCAGGCTGCTGCCCAGGCCTCAGGAGCAATGGGGGCTCCCCGGGGCATCAGGGCAAGTAATAGTGCAGCAGGGGGAGCACCAGGGGCAGCCTCAGCTCAGCCATGCCCATGGCCAGGCAAGGCAAAACTGTGGGGAGCTGGAGACTGGCCCTGCTGTGGCATTGCTGGGGCAGGGTGGGATGAGGCCAGGCAGGGACTGTAAGATCTCTTGATGCTCCCAGGACCTTTCACTCTGCTGCAGACAGGCCAAGTCACTTCATCATTTTTTGCTTTGTCTCTGCTTTGTAGTCAAAACTGAGCATTTTCCTATCTACCAAAACTACAAACACTACATGTCATGAAAAGTTTTCTTGCCACACAGCCCAAGGCTCCACAGAAGATCCATAGATGCTGCAGCAGCAGTTGTTCGTAACATGATTGCCAAGAAAACTCTGTTACTCACTCAGATCAGTCACATCAACACCTCCATCTATCCTTAACACTGAAAGGGAACTGAGAGCTCTCCAAAAACTTCACAGTCACCGATATCTCACTTGCAGCAACTGTAATTCCCTCCATCTGCCTCTCAGTAAGTTGCTGGCGAGATATGCGCAGAGCCATCTTTCAATCTGACAGAAGTGAACCAGACCCTCATTTCCAAGGAAATTCAAATTTAAACTAAACACCAAGAAAAGACATTTGATTCTGCCTGGGAGAGGGGAGAGCCACAATTAACTTCACACCATTCACTAGAGGACTAGGTGCTCTCCCTGAGCACCTTTCACATGTGCAGATCAGAGTTCACAAAAAAAACCCGCAAGCTGTGGTGATTTCAACAAGCTCTGAAAGTAAGCTCCCAGTTGAAAACAGAAAGAAAATATGAAATAAATGTTATTCCAGCAGACATTCTTAAAGCACTAAGCTAGCTGAGACTCCCACATGAAGCCAACCTAGTTAATTCCTGCCCACCTTTAAGCTTGATTTGGCTGACTTAGCAAGCACTAATCATCTCTTAGAACAGTGATGGTTAAAGTGAGCTGTGGAATCAGCAAGCAGAAGCATCACCTGCAGGTGCTCTTCCTTAGTCTGCTGCCATTCTTTGGAAGAGGGGACAGTTGTTCAGGCCCTGAACACTGCCAAGTCACCTGAAAGCCTGACATAGACCTAGCTTCACTGCTGCAACTAAAGCAGTGCCTGGAGAAGTGGTCTTTTACAGCAGATGCTACCACTCCTTTCTAATGAAGGGTGGTATCACCCAACTTGTTCACAATATTGATGTTAAGGTTTTAAACCTGAGCTTAGTGGTACTTATGAGGGCTGCAGATAGGAGCAGGGATACTTTCACTCTACCCTATGTCATTTGGATCCCTCTGCCTCAAGAGAAGGCAGCAGTGCTATCGGTTAACCCTGGTGGGCAGCCACAAACCACACAGCTGCTTGCTCATACCTTGCCTCCGAGCCAGGCAGGGCAGAGAATCAAAAAGTTATATAGGCTCTTATCCTATATAAAGGATAGATTGAAACCGTAGATTGTATGTGTTAATAATTAACCTGTTTGCTTGCTGAAAAACAGCATAGAGTAGATGTTGAAGATGCCTGGAAAGTCTCTGAATTCAATGCTTTTGGGACACGGGGACCTGGATAGTCAAAGTGGCCATTATATTACATCCGGTACCCTAAGATTAATATGGCTATTGTTGATTCAATTAAGAATTCAGTAGTAAATGCAGAAAACCAAGTATCTTTAGGTGAACTTGCCTCATTATAGTACTAAAATATCAACCCACAGGTCAAAGACTCCTGCCCAAGTGAGGGCCCTCACCCTATGCAGGCATAGTTTGGTCCTAGAATGAATCAGCAGATATTACAATTATATGCAAATTCCTAACCAATCATTGTAACTGGGAGTGTTTAATCTTCTAACTTTTGTGTATAAATATTACATGAAAAGCAGCATTAGGCATGCAGAGTTTTTGAGAAATAGTAATTCCCCGTTTCCAGCACTGAAGAAAGAGAATGCTTGCCTTTTAACGCTACACTGGTGTTAAGAGTTTTTTATTTCAAATTTCGATGACCATACTTCCATAGAAGCTACCAAAAAAACACCCAAAACAAAAAAATCAAGAACAGCTACTTTAATGTGCTACTTCAGAGAATATTCCATTTGAATACTTATGCTGAAAACAACTTACTGTGCCAGATCCAAGACCTTCTGAAGTTATTAATATTCTGTCATCAGCTTCAAAGGGAACAAGATTTGCCTTGCAAAATAATCAAGAGAATGGCAACTATTTATAGGTGACTTAATTTATGGCAGCTTTGGTTGCAATAGCTACAGAATTTAGGAAGACAATTAACTGTATGAGCAGTGTTCTGGTAAGCACCCAAGTCAATCACTTTATATTTAATTAACTTTCCAGATTTTATATAATCAGGTTGTAACATTCTATACACAAAAATGTTACTCTGAGGAAAATGGGAGTAGGACATCTTTAATACGTATCCAGAATACACATTTAACTATTAACATATAAAAAGGCATAAAATCTTATACAGAAATTTATTGTGAAAGAATGATTTTCACGCTCATTTACAATGAAATAATTAGTTTTAACAAATAATCATGCCATTGCTTAATTTCAACACTAAGCAGAATATTTACATTCAAGTTTACATGTTTGTTCAAGTTCCACGTATGGTATTGTCAGAATTAAGTAAGAATGTATCTTCAGATCAAAGTTCACATTTTTTACATTAAAATATTGCTGCCTTTCAGATATTTACTGGAAATGACAAATTTCCTTTCTTTGTAGTACCCTCATTTCCTAGCTACTGTAGTGGGAAAAAAAACCCAACCAAAACCGAAAACCAAAACCAAAATCAACTTGCAGAAATCAACATCACAAACACAAAACATCAAAGCCTAACTAGCCGGGCATTTTCAACTCGTTAAATGGAAAGGAGGCTGGAGTACAAGTCTGTATAACTGACTTTTGGAGAACTGTGTAAGTCATTCTTGCAAGAGATCATGCCTTAAGAAAATGAGCCTCAGGACAATTCTTTCGCAGAATCTTATATTCAAAAAAGGATCTGTTTTGTCAATATTGAAGTGAACATCTTACAATAGCACCAAACGCCCTTTAAAACTTTTTGTTCTTTTTTTTTTTTAAACTATAGGGATAACTAGGAAGACAGCACCATGGTCTGGCAACTTTTTAAAAACAAACAAAAAAATCCTGAAACACCCATCCAAAACATATGCTGTATAGTAATAATATATTTCAGCAGTTCACAAACAGTTGGAAAGTATTTTTAGTGTGCAAAAACTCAAGCTTTTTGGTGCTGCTTCTTCCTCTTCAAACTCTATGATGTAGGATAAGTAAGACTTCAGCCCACATCTTAGCCTGCGCACAAATCTCTTGCTCCTTGAGCAAAGGTTGCTAATTCAGGCTTCTCACTTACCTCTCCCCCCACCCCTCTTATATTTTAAAATGAGCTGAGAATCAGCTAATACAATATGCAAACTCAGAAATGGTTCTGAATTACGGCTTTTCATGGTCATTTTGAACACCTGAAAAATGCAACAGAATTTCTGTTTACTTTCACAATTCCACGTGATACCCACTATTTTAATCCATGCTCTCATATCAGTGCTTCACCTACTGTCTAGGTTTCAGAGGGGCCTGTAATTTTAACAAAAGAATCAGAGCACACCTGCCAGTATGCTGCCCTGACCATTTCATAAAGTTAAAGGGCAAAGTATACTGATTAATATCCAAAATTGAAGACAATGTTATGGGGAGATACTGATTTTGAAGATGTAAACCTAAACATTCCCACAGTTTTAAATAATCCTTATATTTGGCAAAAACTATTTCGCTTCTTCTGTCTTCATGTTGTGACATCTCCTCCAGAACTTGTGGGTTGAGAAACAACCGCAGAAGGTTGTACTGGTAACATTTCTAACTCAGATTCACGTACAAAGATGACTGCATCGCCACTGACATTTATTAAACACTGAGCCTGAAAAGAAAATATGCAGTTACTGAACATTAAATAATACCATATTTTCTGTTTACTTATATCTGCTAGATATAACTACAGAGATAATACAAAAGCTGACACAAATAAGCAAATAATAAATTATTAGAATTTAATAGTGAGGCAATCTTTGCTACATTTCCTTTTATAATCCACTCACTTGGACGCTATCAAAGATGTAGACAGATTCTTGTAAGACCACCACAAATTAATTATCTGGGTAGCTGAACTTGCTTTCACTACTGTTCTGAACATATTTCATGTACCAAAACAACCATATTCTGCTGCCATCTTTACTAATAACGTTTTGTCTCTTTATGTCCAAAATGGAGCATTATATATCAGGACTCCAGGTATTTTTACATGTAGTTAGGATGAAAATCCTAACATTGTAACATCAGAGAAGCTAAGTAAGTTCCAACAGTTTCCTACAATTTACTTCATTCAGGGAACTTAGTCTTTCTACCCATTCGGGTATTCACGAAGCGTATTCATAATTTTGTGTTAACTCAGGTGTTCAAGAATGCTCTTGGCTTCTTTAAACAAATATTATCATGAGAGATCCAGAACTGTTATGCAGACATGGCTCTACATGGACACTGTTTTTTAAATATATAAAATGTGTATTTGTGTCATACTAATCACAATAGCACTGTATTTTCATATCATAATTTACCTGATTTTTGTTTGGATTTTCCATGAAAACACACTGCTTCATTATGTATGAGACAACTGCATTCCCCCCTAAAGCTGCAACATGAGCTCTCACCATTGCAAACACTTCAGTAATAAAAGCATGGAGAAAACCACTGACACCACCCTCCTAAAATGGGGAAAAAAAAATATTACATTTTACATTAGGTATAGCTACAAAATGCTGAATACTTTTCTTACATTTTTAACAGCTGAGTATTTCAGTAGATCCTAAGAACTTAAAACCTATTCACTGTTTAACAGGTCACAGTTAAAAATCCAATAGAACTTACTGTCTGAGGAAAAGAATCACAAGTGGGTTATTAGTCACAAATTAATATTCTTTGCAGTCAGCATACTACATATACTCATACTTTTGAGACATTCCTACAGGACATCTACAGGAACATTTAATATTCCAATGACAGCTGAATAATGACTTTTTTCTTTCATCAGGAAGGACACTACTCTTTTTTTGGATAACTGGGAAGCAGATACAGAATAATTTCTACTGAGGATTAAAAGATTTAGACTTCTTGGAAATTACAGGTAAGACATGGCCATTACATTTGGTCACTCCAACTTCATGTATGACTGTCAGTTGTCAACATTCACTAAAAAACCAATCCCTCAAAATACAAAGTAAGAAAGGGACAGAGCAGAGACTTGAGGGGCAAGCTGTTCAGGCTTTCCCCCTGCCCCCTTGAAGCCCGAAGCCTTGAAGCCTTGGAGCCTGGGTATCCTGTTCAGTGACTTTTTTTTACTTGATGAAGCCAAGAATGTGAGCAACTACACTGGGGAAAAAGGGAGGGGTGAACCCAACACACAAAAACCGGGCAACTAACACACACACACACACACACACGCACACACACAAAATCCACAGAGAAAACTAAGGAAAGAGATTGATGAAACAGAGTTCAATATTGGTTAAAAATATCTGTAGCATTTCAAAATGAAAGGCAAGACCACTAGACTTCCCATGTCTGTGCACCACTGGAGAAAATAAAAGATGGAAGAAGCTAAGCTGAACTTCAACAAATACAGACTGCCCTCAAAAGTATAATCTACCCCAAGCAGACTCATAAAGGTATTAGGAAATACATCTTGTGGATGAAAATTAACAAACAAAAAGCAAGTATAATTTCGTCAATTCAAGCACAAAGCATGAAGTAAACTGTGACCAGAAATCAAAATTCCAATATTGAAATTCAATATTCATATTCAATATTCAAAATTTCAATACAAGTTTGTCATGCCTCACAAAATTTTGATTTTGTCCAAGTGTTTTAATAATACTAATACTATAAACCTAATCAAAAATTTGATGACAACAGATAATGAAAGATTATATCCACCTGTAAACTGCAAAACATAAGAGCAATGGATAAATTGGACTTAAAATTACCATTAATTTTTGAAGCACAGTGTCTGACATATACTTCAGCTTATGAAACTGTTCATAGGGCTTCAATATTCTGTAAACTACCATAAGCAAAATATAAGTCAATACAAATGTAAATGCTGCTAATTATTCTTCTGTAGAATCTGAAACACATTGCTCAAGTTGGATATAGTAACCACCTTGTTTTGACTCTGTTACAGCCTTAGGGCAATACTGTGCAACCAGTATTAAAACTGGTTTGTGACTGAGCCTATGAAGCTGAAACAGATTTAAATCAGCTGCCCTGGGTGCTAGAAATAGCACAGTGACAGTATCACAAAAACTGTACAACTGTCCAAACTTCATGAAGGAGTTAAACCAAATACTTGAGCAATCTACATCTGCTGAGATCTGCTATCACAGTTACCAAAGCTTGCTTATCAGCTATTTAATTTTTATCAACAGAAGCTACAGTTAGTGCAGAAATGTCATGTAACCATTTCCCTCATCATACAATATACAGCCTTTTGAAAATGCTGTCCTTTTCACATAAATTTCTCAAGTTAAAAGAGGTCATAACTTGCAAGATCTAAACAAGAAGTTTGTCTGATCAAAGTTTCTTTAGACACCTCGCAACTCATTTTTATGAAGGCTGATCATTTTGATTAACATCTGCTATGTAATTTTGCCAATGTGTAATTAGCAAGAAACAGCATACTCTTCAGCACTGACAAACCAGGCAAGAGGTACATTCTATTTCTGTGGCCAGAAACTGTAGCAGAAGGATGCACCTACCTCCTAAAAGAACATGAAAATTACAAGGAACTTGAGGAATGTGTCTTGGATTTTTGCATGTTCAGAGGAGTATCTCTTGCCCAGATCATTGTCTGAGTATCACTAGCTACACCCTCTAAGCTGCTTGTGTCATTATATACTCTATAACATGCTTTTTAGATGTTCATCACACGAAGCTGTTACTGAGAACGCACAGAATGTAATATTTAAAAAACACATAGTGGTTACATATGACATAGGAAACCCTGTATTAACAAAAGAATTCTAAAATTCAAATACACTATGGAAGTTCATCATTGAGCTTGGTAAATAAAAGGATGGGTTGACGGTCTCTTGCATTTAAATTAATCTCACTTTTGGGTTCAAATGTTCCCAACTACCATCACTGGTCAAACAACTACTTTTTTAAAAACAGTTCTGTTTAAGAACTCATTGGTTTAGTGTTATATCCAAATTCAAAAACAATGGCAATGGTTAAGTAATACTTTCCTAACACTGCCAAACACCAAGCAGTTCTATATGCTCTGTGACAAGAGCAGTGCAATGCAACTTACTCCACATTCAGCACTTATCCTCAAGTGACAAAACCTCTGTTCCCTTGCAGTGCCATACCTCAATTCAAACATCGTCAGATACTTATCATTGATTATTATACATAACGAAAAGTGCCAATCCCTGATATACAGCTCACCTCACGCAAAGAAGTGGTTTCTCGTATAAAAAACATGTTGATTATCCCAAGATACTTGGTTATTTTTGCCCCAGGTAGAAAAGAAAGAGGCGTCATCTTAACAACTGAGACAGTAGAATTGGTGCATGATGGAACAGAACGGTGCCGTAAGTATCCCTCAGACAATGGACTTGCTTTATCAAGTGAAGCAGCTAAAAAGATGGGAAAAAAGAAGGGAAAGTTAACTATCAAGTAAGATTGATTATTGTTGCTCAAAACACAAAAACTCTTCTTTATGGTTTCCAAATAGCTTGGTGACAACATTCAGCTGCCTGTGATGCTCAGCCATATCATGTGAGAAAGGAAATTATCATGCAATGCATGCAAAAGGAGACAAAAAGCTGAAATGGAATATATTTGGAAGAGTGGCATTCCTGCAAAGGAAAACATTGAGGCGAGTAGCTGCACATACAACAATCGGTTATAAAGTGAAGGTAAAGAAAAAAGTGCCAACATTTTGAAATACGTATTCTGCTGGAGGAACAAGTTACAGGAAGTGTGAGAGTTGTGTTTCCCCAGTGCAGCATTTTCCATTAAAACAGGTATTAATCTCTGCTAATTCAAGCAAGATAGTCAGACCTGTGGCCAAAGAACTACTGAAAAATAACTCACCCCTTGCTAATTTAGTGACCATTGCCTTGACTGTCACCTTGGTGATTGCTTCCTGTTTCTCACCAAAAATTTTCCAAGATCATACATACACCTACATCCATGCAGTGTATGTTATATAATTAGTAGGCGTACACATTTATTGATCACTAATTTTTACTAAATGAACAGAAATACTATATTTTGCTTTTTATGATACTAGTTCATAAACCCTATATTAGTTTACAAAGACATTAACAATGTCGGCAGTTTTCACACTCAGGTGTTCATTTTACATGTGATCTGCAGTACTATTGCTGGGCAGGAAACTCCTCTATTCACCACTGGGAAATTCAGAGATGTGTCTCAGATTATCATAACGTGGTAGAAACAGCCGCCTACTTGTCTTAATTGATCCACGCCTTATGGTCTGAGCTTTCAGTTTAATGAGCTCTATCCAGCTGTTGCATCTGTCTGCAAAGGAACTGTAATCAATTGACGTTGCTGAAAACACAGACAGAAAAACAAAAGAAAAAACAGAAAAAAAATATGGATGATGTCTCTTGCTCATCTCAATGCTCCTTTTGAGGAAGCAATTATCTGTGTCTGAGAGAGAACAAACATCCCTTTCCAGGTCTGTTTAAAGGAAAAGTTACAGAATGAGTTTGGACTTGTCCAAACCAGTGTACCGATTTCTGGTGATGTCCCAGCTGTGAACCAACTGCCTGACTGGGACTTCATCACTGAAAAAACATGCAAATACAGTCATTAACGATTTATGCCAGATTATTTTCTTTTAATCTCATGTTAGGTATTAAGTTCTGGCTTCCTTATGTTTATTTAAGCCTTGTTTAATTTTATTTTTCATTGCTATTCTTTTCCTCACAAAAAGATGTTGATTATGACTTAAAACTTCCTATCTTTAGGAATATATGACCTACAGACTGAAAAAAAAAGCTTTGGTGATGAGGATAAGAGTCACAAGCTGAAACAACACCTCGGTTTTAAACAAAATGAATTTTACTTGCAAAACACTGTCTTCCTTCTGCCAGCATCCTCTCTCCAATGCCACCACCCCCACCCCTATTATTATTACAGTGAGGAGTAGCGTTGTTTCTGCTATGACTTTTGGTATTAGTTGCAGAGGTGTTTGCATATCTTTAAAAAAAAAAAAAAAGTTTTGCAAACATCGCTTCTTCATTATCCTGAAGAAACGGAAGGAACACATGCTAACTTCAACTTAAGACAAGCAAAAAAGCTCTGTCTCAGGGAACTAATTTTCTGTCAGATAAAGTAATATCAATATATCTGACAGACACACACTGTTATTATTAACAAGTCTGACTCTTGTAATTAAAAAACATCACAATATTATGGTATCATTAAGCCACACCAGAGCATGCATTCTCAGTTAAATAGTAAACGCTTCCTGGATTAAAACACATCCAAAAAGAGTATACCAATATCCCAAGAATGCTCATTCTGTTCTGGCATATGGC
>NW_010172335.1:0-51368 GCF_000695765.1 Mesitornis unicolor | reverse complement strand
TCGACCCCAGGGCTCTTCTCGGCGTCCCCGGGGCCAAAGCTGGTGCCCCTGTTTTCGGAGCGGAGCGTGGGCTGACCCGCGGTACAAACACGCCTGGTTTTGTGGAGCGTTTCAAGCCGTACAGGCATGTTAAACACGCTGTGATTGCCGCAAGGGAGCGGGAGTGGCTGTGCCTTCAGTGGGCTGGGGGCGGGGGAGTCTGACAGGGCTGTGTCTTCAGTGGGCTGGGGGGTTTGACAGGGCTCCCAGCTCTAGCAGCCCAGCCTGAGGGAGGACAACAACTGTTTATCAAAACCCTCCTATCCCACCTCTCTGTTGTTGCTTTCTAGCCTGCCTACCAGAATTTGAGACAGCGTGTTGACAACTTTGTTTCTAATCATTTGGCAACTCATACCTGGAGTCCTCATCTCAACAAGAACCAGCTCAGAAATAACATTAGACAGCAAGTTCTCAAGTAAGTGACAGCTTTGTTGGTTCTCTGTTTTAACTCATGTACTATGAGAGATGATGGAGGCTCTTGGTCAGTTGTAAAGTGGCTGCTTTCTTCAGGAAACTTCTTGAGAAGGTTTTTTTTTAGTATTTAAAATGTGGTTTTATTTCAGATAGCAATTTGCCATCAATATTAGTCAGAATTAGACTGCACATATTATAACTAGTACTAAGGAACTGTTTTGTTTGGGGGGAGGGGAATGATTGTTGTTTGAGGTCTCTTTAATTCTTTTTAAAGAAGCAGTGACGACAAGAGGCAATATATGTTCTACAAAAGATTACAAGGGTCTAGAAAGCAAGGCTCTCTGGTGCCATTTATTTAATTTTACTGAATGTTAAGGGTGTTCTTTAAAGCTACAAAACTCTGAGGCATCACACTGTGTTGGGCAGACTGGAACTTAGGGTAGTGATGACTGGTCTAGTAGTAATTTCTCCGCCATGCCTTGTATCTGTTTTATGCCATGGGAACTGATAACATCAAAGTTCTTAATTTTCTTCTTATTTTTTTCCACAAATGTTGCTTTTACAGTTAGATAACGTTTGTAGGCATAACCAGTAATGGTGTAACAGCAGACTGTTTGTTGTGTTAATTCCATGCAGTTGAATTGCGTTTTTTCTGTAGCATTTTTCTTCTTAGTTCATGAGGCACAGAGAGACCTGTTGAAATACAGGCAGCTGCCTAAATATATAGCTTCAGAGGTGCTCAGGAAATGTTCATGATTCATTGGAGGTCCTTAAAAGTGTTTATGTCCCATCTAGATGAGCATATTTCATTAAAATGTTCTTGAAAAGTCATTTTGTATTAAGTATTCATGTAACTTTGTTCCAGGTCTGGAATGTTGGAATCTGGAATTGACAGAATTATTTCTCAGGTTGTGGACCCAAAGATCAACCATACGTTCAGACCTCAGGTGGAAAAAGCTGTCCATGAATTTTTAGCCACATTGAATCATAAAGAGGAGGCAGGCCCCAGTACAGCTCCAAGTGAGGAGAAAACAGATGCTTCTGTTACAGTGCAAGGTATTCTACCATTTCTCTGAGCAGTTTATTGACAAAAATTTGTTTTTCGAGAGAGCGGAATCATCAACTGGGTTTGCTGCTACCACAGAATTATTAGCGTCAGTATTAACAAGCTGAACACCAGACAGCACACCATAATACTTGTATTTTACTGTATGTTTAAGGGTAGAAGGCAAGAGAGATGTCATCATGTACCACCATGTCACTCTGTCACTTCTGCTTGAGATTACAAGGGATCAGTAAGGGGACAAAGTTAGTCATGGAGTTTGGCCCCCTAAGTATTATAGGATCAGGTAAGGCATAGCTGTAAGAGAAGAATGATTTCAGGTTTTTTTTATGCATTGATTGGTAAGAAAAAGTTGTCTATGAGACAGCTGTCTTAATGTAGTTGCTATGTGCAGTAAAGTTTGAATGGCTGAGCTCCTCTGAGGAGCTTAAGTTTTGCTGTAAATCAACCAATCTCTAGTTTGTTTATAAACACAGCACTTTTTCCTTGTGATTTTCATTTATGTTGCCTGGTATCAACATCTAAACACTCCTGCAGGTAATAGTCTATTCTTTCCCTTCCTAAGAGACTTCACAGCAGTCCATCTATTTGTAACCAGACCCTTTTATTTAAATCCTAGCCCTTTTCCTGTGAGGCCCACTTCCTTTAAAGTAAGTGGGTTAACAAGCCAGCTGCAGTTCTTAGTGCTAGTCCAGTTAACTCCTTCTCAACCATCTTCAGAGTTTCTTCAAAGAAGATGGGAAAGTTATAAGGTATATCTGACAGTCCTGTTGTTATATAAACAATGTGCTGAGTCCATTTTTCTTGTCATATATGGAGATACCAGAGATATGAAATACAGACTTTCTACTGCAGTGTTCTATATTGTGTTTCTCCAGAGTCATCATCATCCCATTTGGGATGATGGTAAAGTCAAACCTTTTAGTTAATTTTACTTATTTTAAATAGAGTAATTACTCTTTTTCCTTTCACTGATTTAAAATTCTGTCTGAACAGAATTATGAAAACTCAGATGAACTAAAACTATTTTCTTTCTTACTATTCAAGGTGTCTCTGCTACAGCTCCTAGTGGCAATGTAGCTAGTGATGCAATGTCCATTTTGGAAACAATAACTTCTCTTAACCAAGAAGCAAGTGCTGCCAGGGCTTCAACAGAGAACTCGAATCCCAAGAATAATGACAAAGGTGCAAAAAGACTCTCATCTCAGCATAGTGTGGATGGTAGCACAGAGAGAGAGAAAAATGCAGAGGACTTGCCAGACAGAGAGAAAGCAGTTTGTGATCTTTCTGGAGAAGGGACTGAAACATTTGCGAAGTGTGAAGATTTAAATGAGCTTCCCTGCCAAAGTGAAGAAATAAAAAGTTCAGCAAAGGATACTAATAATTTGACTTTTACAAGTAAAGAAATTCAACAGGAAAGTGAAGATCTGAAGAGTAAATTAGATAAATTTGACAAGAGACCAGATAGCAGTGAAAAAGGTGAAAGAAGAAAAGAAAAGAAGGAAAAACTTGACAGGAAGCCTGACCATTCAAAGAAAAATGATGATGCTATGAAGCCAAGAGAAGAAAAGCAAGCAAGAGAGTCTGAACCAATGAAACAGTTAGTTCCAGAAAAAAATAGCAATAAACATAAAACAACTGAAAGCACTAAAGAAGGTATAGTGTGGGCAATGCTTTTCCTTAAGATATGAATATGTTGGGGGAGGGGGAATTAAGCCTGTTCAGGAGGTGAATTGGAAGTATATTTGGAATGTAGGTTCTCTGCAAGTTCTCGCAAATTTGTCTAGCTAGCCACAGCTAAGTTTTGGTTCCTCTCCCTTAACTGAGATATCCGTACTAGGAATCAGTTGAGCTTTGATTCTTCAAGTGTGTGATTGGTCATCTGCATTACTCTGGCAAGTTCTCGCAATGATTCCAGTCTGCATTTAAAGTTTCTAGTTGTACCTCAGGGAGATTTTTGTTTTGAGTACGCCAGAGTTAGCCTAATAACATTTCATTAAGGTGTTACAATTTTCTTTTTCCTATTTCTCATTCCTAAGATAATTCTGTTTTCAGTGACAAAATTGCTGTTTTGGTAAGAAAAGATGCTCAAATACAGTGTGCTGCATTACAACCCTTTCTTTCTATTTTTTTACTTTGCAAGAAAATACATCAGTAGATTCAGATATGGATATGCTCAGTGACATCACTGTCAGCTCTGTCCATACCAGTGACCTTTCTTCCTTTGAAGAGGAGAGTGAAGAGGAGACTGTAATTTCTGACAGTACTGAAGAGGGAGAGATCACATCGGATGGTAAAATTATTAGATTCTTAAGAAACAAGGAAGAATATGCAATGGTTGAATGTGGAATGGATAGTATTTGTGCATTTACAAAAGACGAGCAGTGGACATACTTTGAGTATTCTGTAATAGCTTGATATTCTAAACATGGTAAATCTTATTTGTACTACAGTATTTCAGAACACTTAATGGTGATGGATATGTCACTTCCCTATGAGGTTTTTTCTGCTGCCTTCTGCCGTGCATTTGGTGTAACATTGGAGTGCTTTGTCTGTGACCCCAGGGTAGTGGTTGTAGCTAACTTTGTAGTTCAGGTCAGTTTTAGAGCTTTAGAATTGCAAGGATTTCCAAATTCTACCTGGCCACAGTAGAAGGAATAGGAATGGATCTAGCCCTAAGAGTTTTGAAACATTAAATCTTTTCACTGACTGGGTTGCTTTTTTGTGGTGTTTTTGTCTAGAGCAGACCTCAGACTGATTTCTGCGGATATGTTAATAAGACTTGCCACTTTATTATAAAGTGCTTTAGTACCTGAATGAGTTGCCTTTAGTGTCCTGTGACCTTATCTTTTTTGCTTTAAGAATATTATTTAGAAGCATATTCTCTGGCTTTGGTGTTACCTTTGAAAATGACAGATTGTGTTCAGTTCTGGATAAATATTTGTGAAGTGAAAACAAGCCTTAAATGTATTTCAGGGTTACTAATAATTTGTACAGTATGGAGCACATATGTGTTTGCTCTATTTTTAATAATCCTGATAAAACTGAAATAGATTTACTTATTTTTACTTGAGTAATACTTACATGAGTATAAACAACGTGTTTTGTGTGTATACTTCAGTAAGCCTATCTAGTTTTTATGTCATCAAATATTGTACAATTTCTTTTTCTATGAGGAAGAAGCTTAATTTAATACGTAGTTGAAATTCTGACTTCTGATGCAGTGTGAAGCACTACATACTATATGTGAAAAGGCAATGTGCTTACAGCAAGAGGGTAAACCCACTTGTATCCCAATTTATTCTGAGGTTTGTGTCTTGCAGGTTTTTGGCTGAATGTTGTGCACAAACACATGAATATACCTCTCAGGTTCTTAATCTAGTAATATTTTGATGTTAAAATGTTTGCTGTTTTTTATTGTGTATGTTTTTAGAAGAAATAATTGTTACTACATTTTGAGTAACTTTGCCTCCTCAAAAGTTATGTTGAGTTACTGCCCTAATTTATCAGTATATCTCTACACTTCACTAATCCTTCAGATGAAGAGCAGAAAAGCAGCCAAAGTAAGATAAAACCTCATGCTAATGAGCTGAGTGATGGGAAAGCCAAGCCTGTTCGTCATGCTTATGTTCGTAAGCCTTTCTTGTACTCCAAATACTTCAGTGATTCTGATGATGAACGAACTGTGGAACAACGCCGTCAGTCCATTGTAAGTGTTGATTTTGTTACCACTCACATTCTAGCACAGAAATTCCACTTCTTATTTTGTGGTGGCTTGCGAAGGGGGTTTTCTGTTTCTTTTCACTTCAGGGTTCCCCCCCCACCCTTGTTCTACAACTGCACCTCCTTTTGACTTCCACCAATATTGTGTGATCTGGTCTCCGGGGAGACACTCTGTTGGTTATAGTTTGAAGGCTTCTGATGGTGAAAGCAATGACATGCTTTTCCATCTTTCCAGCCCCCACTCTAAAATGAACAGTCTTTTAGTGCAGACAGAGCATTAACTAATTACATGAAGTGTCTTTGCAGAATCACAGCAATAGGTGGATTCTTTCTCAGCTGAATGGTTTGATACAAAGTGTAAGAACTGTTTCACATTTGAAGAAAACATGGTCTTCAGTAGACTTAATGTATGTAATGACTATTTGAGTGGAAAAAGTAGCCCTGCAGCCTTCCTTCAGTGTGGCTTTGTGTAGTTCAGGCTTCTGTTAACTACTACAGGCTACTTTATTGCATCATCTCTTTACAAATGTAGTTCTTGCTGTCTATGAAATCAGTAGTTCATAGGGTGTCTTTATCCACTGATAATGGAAAGAGAGGTTTAAGCAAGTTCACTGTCTTCTGTGGTAGAAGAACCACCACACAGAAGAGGGAACAGCTAATCTTTTAGATCTTTTTCCTTTGGCTAAATACACTTTTTAATATGTATTTGTATATATGTTTTATATGTATTTAATATATACATGCTATCTATGTATTATATACATATTCTATGTGTATATATATATCTACAAATAAAATAGAAAGTAAGATATATTCTTTAAGAAGGTCTCATAGCCACAGTCTGTGGTGTTAAGTGGCACTGAAACTCTTTGGAACTCAGCTGGTTTCACCTCACAGATGTATTAGAGGGTTCCATTAATTTTCATATAATGATTTCTAAGGACTATTTATTTTTTAGTTTGCCTCAAGCTACAGTGTTCTATTTTCTGTGGGTTTTAAACATGCATTTGTAGTTGAAGAATACTCTTCGACCTGATGATGAATTGTTTTTCTTATTTGTGTTTCTAGGCCAAAGAAAAAGAAGAGAGACTCCTAAGAAGACAAATTAACAGAGAGAGACTTGAAGAAAAACGTAAACAGAAGGCTGCAGAAAAAACAAAATCCCTGAAAACTGGAAATCAAAATGCTAAAGGTATGAGAAGTGTAACGTTAGCCCCCATTCCACTGTGCCCCACCCTGCACTTGCTGTCACTCTCTCTGGAAAAAAACATTCAGGTTAAAATACCTGTAATTGGTCTCTGGTCATTTCCCTTAAAAATCCAACATTTCAGCAGCAATGTAACAGAAAAATTTATAACGCAAATTATTAATACAAAATTCCATTTCTTCGTGTTTTAATATATCCTTTAATATATAATTACATTGCTTAAATGCAGCAAATACCTATGTATACCAGTATTCTCCGCTACACATTAGTACTCTCTGTACGGCTTTCAGTCACATTTATAGCTGAGAAAGTAATATGATGACATGCTTATATATTTCACCATTTGTGCATTATTTTAGGAAAAAGTGGCTTGAACTTAGAAGAACCTTCAGCAAGAGGTATTGAGTCAAAAGCTACTGGGACCAGCATTAAGGATGTGCTTAAAGAACAGAAATTTTTAGAAAAAAAAGTAGCCTTGAGCAGAAAAAGAAAAAGAGATTCAAGGTATTCATGTACTTGTTCAAAAAGAATTAAGTTTTGGAATATGCATTTTTGCAGATTAAAAAGGTTGTCTTCAACTTTGCAGTTAAGCTTGTCTTAAATTTTCCTCTTAAAATATTCATGTAATTTTGTTACTAATAAGCATAAAGTTCAGGTAGAAAATCAAATTATAGCTGCTTAAATATCCTGCAGCTTAGACTGCAGTAGAAGCCTTTAGGTAGCTTTTCATACATGAAGTGGTAATAAAGGCATGAGAATGAACAGCTTTTAGATGTTTTTGAATCTAATATATCAGTCAGCTTACCTTGGTCTTTAAATGTATGGTTTACATAGATATGTACACGTGTACATATCTGGGTATATATGCAGCAAGGAGATCTCTTACCCATTTTACAGGGACAGCTGTAGTACAAATATTGTCATACTAATTGTCTCTGCTTTAAGGCACTGATGTCCAGAGGATATCTTTGAAGTTGGTACACATAATTTTCCAAGAAAAAAAAGCTTGGACGAATTGGCTAGTCAGAAGTTCAGTGGCCGTGTTCTATTTCAGTGTTTTTAGTGTGCATTTCTCTCTGTCCTTCAGCTTTAAAAGCAGAAAGTTTACAAACTAAGGAACTTTAGGCTGATACTGATTTTTTTTTTCCATTTTTATTGTCCAAATTCCTGTTTCAGGCATGCTGAAAATGTCTGCAAAAAGAAATACGAGCTATCTGAAGAAGATTCTAAAGAAATGCAGAAGACAAATGAGGTATGTCTCTCTTAAATATAGATCTTATGATCTTCCTTTTTAATTGTAATAGTATTTGTCCATAGGTCCATACCAAACTGCATAATATTGCATTCGTTCTTATGAATTCATTTTTTCCTGCTAGGTCTTTCAGTTGCATTAGTGATCTGACATTGCTGTAGTAATGTTTTTTGAATTTCAGTAGCCACTAGAATATACACTCTATGTATTTGGTGGTAGAACACGAGATACAGTTTAAGCCCTGTTCTGTGAAGTATATTGGCTTAAAAAAAAACAAACAAAAAACCCAAAACAGAACAAAAAAACCCCACAACACAGCAAAGTGTGTCTTGCATGCAAAGACCTTTAGAGGCTTGATTTGTTTAAACTTCTCACTGGGAAATTAAAGGAAAACTGAATGTAGTCCAAACACGAAAGGAAAGAATTTTTATCGTGAGAGTTTTTGCTAACAACATTATTAACAACAACAAAAAAAAGATAGTTGGAAGTTTAAATGGAAGTCTAGATATATTTTTTTTCTGGGGTTTGGATTCTTTGGGTTTATTTGTTTGGTTGGGTTTTGTTTTAAACAGCATAATGGCCATTCAAAGTAACTTACAGAATACTTGGAATTATGGTTGACCATTTAAAAGTCCATTTCAAAAATTTTGGAATGAAAAATCACTTTATAAAGAAAAGATACTCGAGTTCAAACAGACTGCTTAAGGTTAATTTCTCTTTCTTGGGATTTTTCCTGCAATGGCAGACAGTTGAAATGAAAACGTCAAGTTTCATTTTCTTACTGACTATATTTTTAGATGAATTTTTATTACAATGTTAATTGTGTCTGTCTCTGTCTTGTTTTTATGGAGAGTTTGCCCTTAACAATACTGTTCAGTAATGTAGTGAAGGACCTCTATAACATTTGCTTATACATATAAAAACTTTATTTTTAGACTTGTGAAAAGCATTCTTCCAAAGAATTGAAGCATAATCATGGGAAAAGTGAAATCTCTAAACAGCTTAGAAGACTTTCAGAACCAGTGCATTCAACTGAGGAAAGCAAAAGTGATTCTAAGGCAGAAAAAGAACATAAAAGAAAAACCTCCACCTCTCTTCAGGCTGAAGGAGCCCAGCAGGACAGTGAAACAAGGGATTCAAAAAGACAACTGGATAGAGCAGAAGTCAATACTGAAGAACTACAGAAGCAGAAATCCATATTTAAAAATGAAAAGCACCCCAAAAAAGACAATGACACAGAAATTCAACATATGAGAAATGCTGCCAAAAAAGAAGCCAAGTCTTACAGAGACAAAAATGAAAAGGAAAGAACTGCTGTAGAAGATAGACTTTCTTTAAAGCATAAATTTAAAGGAGATGGTATTCACAAATCAAGTGAAGATGTTGAACTCCATTCATTTGAGAGAAGTTTGAAAGGAGAGGATGGTGGTCAGAAACATAATCAACAAATAAAGGTTTCCTCAGATGACAAATATGAAAGAAAAAGTAAACACAGAAGTGAACGGAAGGTATCTGTAACAGGAAAAGATGGAAAAAATATTTCTGAATCAACCTTAAAAGCTGAAGAATTGCTGCGTAAGGAAAACAAAAAAGACAGACATCTTTCAACAGAAAAATCAAGAGCAGAATACAAGTCCAAAAGGTCCCTGAGTGATTCTAGGCCACAAAAGGATTCCCTAAGTGCCTCAAAGCAGCTTGCTTCTGCATCACAGAGGAGGAGTGAAAGCTACTCAGAAGATAAACATGAATTAGAATCAACTAACTCTGATTGTAATTTGAAACAAGAAGATGGTGTTCATAAAGAGAGACGAAGATCTAAGAGCCTTGTAGAAGACAAGATTTTGTTAAAGTCTAAGTCAAAGAGTCACAGTAAACAATTCAAAGCATCTGAAACAGAATTACAGGAAAACTTAACAAAACAAGAGACTGGTCAGAAACTAGACAAAGATAAGAGCACAGAAGAGAATGATTCAGATAAGCATCACAAATCCAAGAATGAAGACAAAGTTTTTGAGGAGAGTCGTGCTGAGGTTGAGCTTTTAAGTGGCGTGCAACCAACTCAGGGATCACAAAAAGACTTTAGTCACAGAGTTAAGTTATATTCTGGAGAAAAAGGATCTGTAAAAGAGAAATATAGAGGTGATAAAGATTTAAGCAATTCCAAACTAGAAAGAAGGTTCTCTGTTGAAGGTCACAAAAGCAGAAGCTTTAAGCACAGCAACAAGGAAATAAAGAAGAAGGAAGAGAGTATCAAATTGGAAGATAAAGATATTAAAGAAATGGATAGTGGGCATGAAAAAGTATTGAGCATCACAGTGGCAATGGATAAAAAACCAAGTAAGAAGATACCCTGTGAGAATAAAAAAGGCAGTATATCAAACCAAGATTTACTTGGAGAGGAAAAGCATTCAGCTAGCATAACTGAAAGCAGTCATGCTCCAGCCCCTCAAAAGTCAAGTATGAATAATGATAACTTGCATTCTGGTCATGAGGAAGGGCTGATGGAACTTGATGTGGAACACACAAAAGTGTCCAACACTGAAGAAAAAGACATTCAGAACTCACTTCAAGCCACAGAGGCCGAGTATGCAGCAAAAGAGAAAATATCTCTCTGTGTTTCAAATAAGGAATCAAAACACAGCTTGGCAGATCCTGAAGCTTGTGAATCAGAGTTTCTGCCTGCAGCTGAAAAAACTATTAAACAAGAAGAAATCCCTAATAAACAAATTGGTGCCTTAGACACTTTGTCCAAACAAGCTTCCATGCATCGAGGACCCAATAAACAAGGGGCTTCTAAAATGAGCATTGTGTATGAAACAAGTGGTAGAGTCTTACTGAATGTTCCCAATAAGGATCAAGCTTCAGAAGACAGCAGAAGACCAAAGAATTTTAAAACTGTGATAAATTCTAATTCAGATGATATTCCTTTAGCAATTCATTCTTCCAGGGAAGATGCTGCTGATACAAAGTCCGTGGATATGGATATCTCAGATTTTACAGATTCCTTGGGTAGTATGTCTAAAGAATGCCATAAGTCAGATGGGACTGCTTTATTTGAAGAGACTTTCATTTTGAAGAATGATGCAGTACAGGTTGTATACATGGAACAAGATAGTGCAGTGCCGAGTTCTGTCATGAAAGACAATGATGACACCACCACTATGACAAACAGCATAGAAAAAGATAATGAGGTGGCCCAGCCTGATGAAGAGGCAATGGAAGACAGTACAGCTGGATTATTTAGTCAAGAAGATTATGGTGGAGCAACAAAGTTAGAAAGAATTCAGAGAAGTGAGTTGAATATAAAAGAGGAAAGCTTGATGACTGACATAAGTGAAGACTGCGGAGATGTAACAACAAGAGAACTTCACTTAAAAAGAAAAGAAAGAGAGTGCTTGAATACAGATTCCACAAAGAGAGAAAGCACGATGAGAGACAGTATGGAAAATAACGAGGTGCATGATATTGATGATATGATACAATCTTCCTCTGTGTCAGTGCCTGAGAGAGCTGAGGAAACAGTCAAAGGTGCTGTTATAGCTAGTGGGCAAGAAGGGAGTAGTGTGATTGGCACGGAAAATAAAAATGAAAGCAATGCAGTAGGTACCAGTGCAGGAAGTAGTAAACTTGGTTCGTTGTACAGCAGCCTACAAACAACTCCAGCCACTGTGATAGGAACTACCACAGAAAAGATCATTGAGAGCACTGTTATGGCCACTAGTACAGGAGAAGAAAGAGCTGAAGGTGCATCACATTCTGAAAAGGACAGTGATGCTACAACCACTTGCTCAGAAGAAGAAAGCGAGGTGACAGTAATCTGCACAAGCATAGAAGCTGATGAAGGTTTCACAACAGGCATATGGGTAAAAAGTAGTGAGGGCAGCAGTTTAGTCACAGGAGCAGATATTGGTGAGTGTACTGTTGCAGCAGCTGAAGAAGGTGGTGGCAGTGTTGTCACTGAAGGATTAGCAGAAAGTGAAAGTTTCCTAACAAGCACAGAAGGAGAAGAAAATGGTGACTGTACCGTGGTTGATGCAGAAGAAAGTGGTAAGGATTCTATCAATGCAAGTGGAGTAGAAATTGAAGACAGTGTGAATAGTGCTGGGACAGAAGAAAAAGATGATGCTGTCACTAGTGCAGGCTGTGAAGAAAAGCGAAAGACCTTAACTTGTGTAGACACAGGCAAACTTGAAAGTTCTGTATCCTGCTTAGGTGAAGTGGAGAGTGATGGTGCTGTAACTAGTGCAGGGACAGAAACAGGTGAAGGGTCGACAAGTGGTGACAGTTCAGGTGAGTTCAGGGACAGTGTGAGAACTGGCCAAGTAAAAGAACATGAAGGCACTGTGACTTGCACTGGTGCAGAAGGAAGAGGTCATAACTTCATCATCTGCTCAGTGACTGGTACAGATGCCCAAGGAGAAAGCACTGTAACTGGTGCGTGTATTGCAATGGTCACAAACAACAATGCCAAAACTGGAACCAGCGGTGACAAATCTGAGGATACTGTAAATGGTGAAAGTGCAGTGACCAGCACAGGCATAACTCCAGAAGATGATGCTGAAATTTCAGTGGTCTGTACAGGGCTAGAAGACAGCAATGAGGGGTTTGCAGTTTGTTTAGAAGCTGAAAAATATGGAAGTCTAATGGACAGTACAAGGACAAAGGAAGAAGCCAATATCACTACTGTCAGTGTAGGTCTGTGTGATGATGAAGGTTTTGTGACTAGCACCGGCTCAAAAGAAGAGGATGAAGAAGGTGAGGGCATTGTGACTAGTACAGGAAGAGGAAATGAAGAAAATGAGCATGCTCCTACTTGTACAGGAATGGAAAGTGAAAATGCACTAATTTGTATAGGTGCAGAAGAAGGTGAAAGTTCTATTATCTGCATAGTTGCTGAACAAATGGAAGCTGAGTCAGGAGTGGCTGGCACAAATATAAATAAGCTTACTGTTGACAGCATGATGAGTGCAGAGAAAGAAGCTAATTGTGGCACAAACTGCAAAAATGCTAAAGGGATTGTTGAAAGCAGCGTAACCAGTGCAAGTGCTGCAGATGAGGGCGCCTCGACAGCTCATACAGGAAAGCATGAAGGTACCTTGATTCGTTTAGATGCTGAGGAATGTGAGGGTCCCATGACTAGTGCTATGGCAGTGCAAGATAAGAGTCATTCTGGCACTGAAGATGAACATGAGAGTGCCATGACTTCCTTTAGCAGCAGAGAATTTGATGCCTCTATAAGTAGTGCAGTTCCAACAGAAGATGAGAATTCTCTTTCTTCTGCTGACATGGAAGAAAAAGTAAAAGGTGATATCATCTCTACCAGTACAGTGGAAGAAAGTGACACTCCCTTACACTCGGCCATGGGTGCTGAGGAAGGTCTACTTGCTGTTGCAAGAGCTAATGAAAGTGGAGAAAGCTCTATGATCTTAACAGACCCTGAAGACACAGAGGTGCCTATGCCCAGTACAGCTACAGAGTTTAAAGAGTGTATGCATACTTTTAGCAGTAAACAGGAGAAAGATGAGTGCACTATGATTTCCACCAGTATTGTGGAAGAATTCGAGTCTCCTATGTCAAGTGCAGCTATTGAATACGATGGTCAACTCCCCTCTGTGAAAACAGAAGAAACAAATGAGAATGCTATGGTTTCTATAGATACGGAAGTATATGAGGTTCCCATGCCTAGTGAATGCATTGCAGGAGGGGATGATGATGATGAAAGTCACCCAACTGCTAGCAGCAAGGAAGAAAAAGATGAATGTGCTATGATTTCCACAAGTGTTGTAGAAGAACAAGTAATCCTAATGTCAGGTGAAGTCACAGAAGAGGCAATTCAACATGTGTCAGACACTGAGTCAAAAAATGACACGGTAATAATATCTACAAGTACAGCAGAATGTTTTGAAGCTCCTATGTCGAGTGTAGCTATACAAGATGAAAGCAAACTCACAGCTTCAGAAACAGAAGGAAGATACGAAGCTGCTATGATCACAACAAGCATGACAGAAGAATGTGAGATAGTCCTAATTAGTGCAGCACCGCAAGCTGAAAGTCAGCTCATTGTAGCAGAAGGAGATGAAGATGCCATTGCCTCTCCGAATGCATCAGAGGAATGCAAGATTGTGAAGACCACTGCAACTGTAGATGAACAGTTTGAACTAGCTGCTTTCAATGCGGATGCAAAAAGCAAAGGCTCTGTGATATTTGTGGGAGAATGTGGAGCTCCTGTGCTAAGGGTTGCCACTGACAGTGAAGATCAACATGCTGCTTCAAGTATAGGACATAAGGAGGAGGAGGCAATGATCGCTCTAAGCACAGTGGAAGAATGTGATAGTCTCTTCACCTTTACAGTCATAGAAGAAAGTCAACTTGCTGCTGAAAGTACAGAAGTAAAAGCCAAAACTGAGGAATTTTTTAATACTGCTAACCAGATTGAATGCATCCTGACGACTACACACCCAGAAAAAAGCAGTGATTCTTTGCTTGTTATTGGTAGAGAGAACGAAACCCGTGAAAGTGGTGAGAGGGGAGAATCAGCAGCATCTCAGACCACAGTAGACAGTGAAATCACAAAAACAGATGAAAATTCAGTGAACCTCTTGAGTGTAGATGAAGCTCTTTGCATGGAGATTAGTACAGAGACTGCTGCAAGTCCAAGTCCTTCCTCAGAGGCAAGTGAGAATGATGAGCAAGCTGAAGATGTTTTGCATGAAGATGTCACATCAGAACTCTCTTGTATGAATTCAGGAGGAGTGGTAGATAGTGAAACTCTAAGGAATGTAAACTATAAATTTAAATCGAACTTGCTTTTAGAAAGTGACATTTCTGAAATAAGGACTCCACTTCCTAGGGCAGAGGCTCATTCCATAGTTTCTGCAGATGAAGTGACTGTAAATACCAACCACGGTGAAGAGACAATAGAAGCAGAATTAGGGGAAAAAAGTGACTTCCCTGTGTTGCATGTAAAAGAGCTATGTGACAGTGATAATAAAACGAACTTGGTCAAAATAAATGATATTGGAATTGAAGTTACTTTTCAAAAAAGTAACGCAACTTTTAATTCAGGTAAGGATTTCTTTTTTTTTTAACTGTTTGGTTTATAAGCTGCCATAAATAGATGCATTTTACCATGTTTTTAGTTAGATTATTACCTGCACTGTTCAAATATACCTGTTCAAATATTCTTTGTTGGTTGCAAGATAACTATTAATGTATTAAAGAAGTGGTGACAAATACTTAAATAAGCATGTTATTCTGGGAGTGTAGAAGTGACTGAACACAACTATCTGAGGTATGTTGGAAAATAATTAAATGCTATTAGAGTGCAAAAAAGTTATTAAAATATATTGATTTAAAATTGTAAGCTAATATATGAAGTGGTTTGCAAGAGGTAATTATTGTGGAGCTGCAGATTAACGTGTTTTGAAATTCAAAAATGCTTTTGTAGGAAAGTGGATGCACTTAATTTAGACACATATTCAACATTTTTAAAAGGTAACTTAGTAACTTTGGAGATTAAGAGTGGCCATCCTTAATCATAACTGCAAATTTTCTCTGGATGGTTATTTTATGGTCATATTCAGATTCACTTTCTTAGGCTGAATTCTGTGTTGTAAATACAGTTGAAATGATCCTCCTTTGTGTTACAAAGCAATCAGACAGTCATCCTAAATATATGAATATTTTAAGTAAGCAATGATGATACATGTTTATTTTAAATAGAAGACTGAAGTTATGATAGTATAAAATCCTATCCAGATCCATTTTTCTGGAAGCGAACATTTGAAATGAACTTGCATGGTTGCTAGTTCCTGAAACGCTGTGTAAATGAATATCCTGCTGTTTCCAGCCTTTCCTCTCTTTGATCCTCCAGAGCAGTTGAAGCACCAAGTTTATGAAACTTAATAAATTTTGTAGATGCCATAA
This sequence comes from Mesitornis unicolor, assembly GCF_000695765.1. Lineage (NCBI taxonomy): Eukaryota > Metazoa > Chordata > Aves > Mesitornithiformes > Mesitornithidae > Mesitornis > Mesitornis unicolor. Next base: position 35,744 of record NW_010172335.1, on the reverse strand, counting down.
TGAAGTCAACATTATGATGTCATTATACATTTTGGAGAAATTAAATTGTAGAGAAATCTGCTTATCTCTATTCATACCAAAGGAAGTGGAATGATGTTAATCAAATACTTTTAAAAACTTTTCCTTCTCGTGTCTGTCTTTGGTATTATTTCAAAAAAATACACTGATGTTTTATGATGTGAGTTTAGGTCCAGTTTCTCAAAGGTTGGCGTTATTCTCTAGTTTTATTGATATTTGGGGTGAGAAAGTTCATTCCACAGCTTTGGGGATCTTAGGAATTTGTCAAGGAAAGATGCTGATCTAGTAAACTTGAAAAATATTATTCGGTATTTATACAACAGAGACAAACATGAGCCATGAAAATATGAACTGCTACACTTGGGTATTTCTGTCTTGGTGCTTTGCTCAATTCTTGTCATCCATTGGTGTAGCCTCTGTAAGCACCACTCGTAATGGTTATCTTATTCTGTGGACTGCAACCACAATTTAATCACCTCGCATGCATCATTGATGTATTATCATGTTACAACTATTTGTACAGGAAAAGCTGTATAAGCAGGCTTTTGAAATAGGTACCTAAAAAAGCTGTAGAAGTCATAGGAAGAAGCTATCTATGTGTCCTGTTTTTCAAATGATTTACGCATACAGCTGTTTCCACGGGGAATGAAATGGATGGGGTTTTAAGACTTTCTGAAATTGCATTGACACCAACAGGAGCTACTGAGCTTTCAGTTTATGGAAATTGGATAATTTTAGAAGTTATTGCTCTAGAGCGTATGGATTTAGATCTAATTGTCACTTAAAGAAAAATAATATAGTTAGTATTAACTCTTAGCTCTGCATTCATTAATACAGAGGTAATTTGCTGTTTGGAATTTGGTCTGAAAATCTGTTGGTGTTTTTTTTAAAGAAAAAGCAAGGAAAAAAAGCCAAAGTCAGAAGTCATAAATAAGCTGTGGTAAATCCTGATAGCCCATATTTTCCAATCCTTTGTGTTTAAGAAAAGTGTAGAAGTACTTATGTTCTTGCAGATCTGAAGTGGGGGTTTTTTGAGCTGGTTTGCCGCAGACAGACTTGCTGTTGTTTCCATTGACTACAGGGAGGGATTAAGTTCATGTGCTGTGTTAATGAGGTGGTACTGAGAAATACCATCCTACTATAGCATGACATAAATATAGCATAATGTAATATAATAATTTTAACATATTTGTCTTTCATTAGGCAATAATGCAGCTTTACCAAAGTTGGCAGAAGATCTCGAATTTGCAAGTAACTTGAGAACTGACGAGGTATTTATGTTATTTTGAAAATTTTTACTATACTGTTTCTTGTATAATTACACATCTTGCTAGGGTTTCTTACTACCTTTTGATTTTTGTGCAGCAAAAATGGCATTTGAACTTCAAAATATTTGAAGGGTCTTTTTCAGATTATTCAGCCGTACTTTTCTAAGCGGGTGACATTTAAATTTTGGGCTGTCTGTGTTATTCTGTGGTAGAACCAATTCCCTCATCCACGTTCCTCCTGCAGTCATAACATCCAAGTTTGCTTTTTTTTTTTAGAATTGGTCATGCTGTATACATGCTGCTTGTGATAGTACTTGTAAAATAGTCATACATGCCTTAGCACTCACAGCTGGCAATCATTAGTTTAGGGCTTTGAAATAGTAAACGTACACTGTGTTCATTTCATTGTATCACTTCCTTGCTTGTTGCCTGTCTTCAGACTCGCCTACTCTGTGTGTTTGAGGAACACTTGCTACTGTTCTGTACTGTGATAACTACAGCCCATTATCTGCTGTGACAGAAGAGTAGGGCATCCTACATAATCCAGAATGTTGGGGCTCACGGTCACCTGTAGCTTGTGTAAGACCACCATTGAGCCTGCCCATTTGTGTGACTGTGCTATGATCCCTTTTAGGAGGGATTCCAGATGGGTTAATTCTTCATTCAGATGCTGAACTGGATCTATGTATTTGTATCTTACCCGACTCTGATAATAAGCATTTTGAGGGAAAACATGGTACAGAGACTCCCAAGCATCTGTGGGTCTGCAAAGGGTTACCGACTGCAGCTCCAGGGCAGACCAGTTGAGTATTTCTGAACCATAGTTTTGGTGCCTGGAATGCAGTTAAGGAAAATCCAAGTCAACTTCAGTCTGGTGGGATTTATTCATTTGAGTTGAGTTCCACCTGCAAACAGCTGTACTGTTTGCCAGCATAAGGTGGTCCTAGAGTCAGTATAGCCATGTTTACATGGCACTGTATCTGATTATACATACAGTATTATCTATGCAACAGTAACATATCACTGATCTGCACTTGAATTGAAAAAAAAGTGCACTGGGGGAGGGGGGGCGGGGAACAACAAAACAAAACACCACCACCAACAAAAAGCACAAAAAAACCCCGCAACCCCAGCAAACAAACAAAAAAAGCCCCTATAAGTTGAAAAAGAGCTTAGTGTACCTTGTTACACATTGCAGATACTTTTTTTTTTCTGTATATTTGAGCATTTCTAGAATATTGTTCATATCTGGAATTCCAACTAGGCATTGAACCTTGACTTCCTGAGATTTCTCTTGAGAGCTTCTTTTTTTAAACTTATCTATGGTACCAGTGTTGATTTGAAGGTCAAGGTTGGGCACTATACTGTTCAACGGTAATGTGACTTAGCACTGCCAGTGTTCCTTACTAATATTTGTACTGCTACCTTAATAAGAAAGCTCTTGAAGACTTCTGTAGATCACGATAAGTCAATGTTCATCATGACATGAGGGAGGGGAGCCAGACATGCTTGTTCTGGATGTCTGCATTATTTTTGTTTCTTTTGATTTTGTGTTTAGCCACAACAGCCTGAAAGTCCAAGAAGTGAAGAGGGATATGTGGATCTTCATACTAAAGAGTTTCAAAAAGGTGATTTTTATACTGATAGCAACTTTTGATACTGATTTGACTATTACTTATGGTGGGAGGATTGTAGATTTGATATGTACTATTTTTAGAGAGATTGAAGCAAAGCCTGCAGAAATCTCCTCAAAATGTTTGTAGGAGCTTATGTGGATTTGCATTTGGTTTGTGGGATAGAAGGGTCAGCCTCTTCTTCCAATAAGATGTGCTGAAAGAAAGGTGGAAAGCATTTAGGATTTTAAAAAGGTAGACTGCTAACGTTCTGTTTAAAATCAATAAATACAGAAAAATTTTTGCTGAGAAAAGATGCAGAGACTTCCCCAAAGAATGGCTTTTTGTCTTACAAACTTAGAGCATCCTTGTTTCCAATGTTGTGACAGGCCCTTTGAGGACATGACAAGAGTGAGTACTGTGTGACTTAAGTCAGAAACTTTACGGAAAGATTTTTTTTTTCTTCTTTTTTGCTCTGCAGAAGATTACAATATTTCTGGCCATCCACTGAAATTTGAAGAGCACTTATAAGTAGGTAATCACCTAGCTAGAAATCTCAATTAGTCAACTTTGATCAGTCCTCAGGAATTCCTTTTACTGTATTAAATTAGTATTCAGTAGGATAAGGCAAAAAAATAATCCCCGTTTCTCAAAGCCATGTCATTTTAAAATGTATTGCAATTGTTTGGCTTTCCTATTAAAGCAGGAAACAAACCCCTACTTTGTTCCCATCTTGATGGATTTTGTGCTCCAGATGTGTTACAAAGATGTTTACAACACTACCAGATGAGAGCTAATCCTCAGTTAATAGAGTAACAAGCAAAACTGAAGTGAATTCCAAGAGATACCAGTACTGCTGCATATAGAGTCCAAAGAGGTTAATGATGTATGTCCTCTTATGGAAGTTTACAGCTGAAAGTCTAAAGACTGTGCAGGGACACACTGTGAAGCTCACTTGTAAATTTTTGGACTTGCATACCAAAATAACTATTTAGCAAATAGAAAACAGAAAGAGGAGTAAGGTGAGATGTGAGCATTGCTATGAAAGTTTGGATTCCTTTTTATTCTTAGATTAGGTCAAATTCACATACCTGTTTTAAGGGGGGGTGTATGTTCATCTAAGTGATAACAGGCATGTTCTGCTCACAAGGAAGAAAATGTAAACCCAAAGAACTAGTTAGAAGAATGTGGTCTTCAGGACAGCAGGTCCAAAACCTGAACCAGCTTTTCTATACTATAAGGTTTCTTTTGAAGTGTCTGAAAAACTGGCAGTTTACATCACTTGATCACCCACATAGACGGTACTTAAAATTTAAAATTGAGCTAGCTGTGATAATCTTGTTTCATGTAAAATGTTTAATGAAAATCCATGTGTTGTGTAAATCATGTTGGATATGACACGCACTGAAGAATAATATTTTGTAGCTCTTGGTGTAGAGATTTTTCTTTTTCTCCTCCACCACACAATAATGTCTCTTTATATATGTATATATATATACATACATACATGCATATATACATATAGTTTAACGTACATAAAAGGAAGTTGTTTAAAAGACAAATGTGTGTTCTGTCATGAGTATGAACAGCAGAGACGGTAGTTTAGTAGTCCAGGATTCCTTGGAATGTAAACAAATCATTGCTGTTTGAGTGGGTAGCATCTAGCTCTTCATTTGACACTGCTTTAAAAATTGAAAGATGTGCAACTAAACAGTGTAGTTGTGTAAGAATTATTGCTAAAACATGAAGATTTAAGATGTGAGCTGCAAATTATATAAAATTGAATGTAGAATAGAATGGTTTTATTTTGTCATAGGTTTGTGTTCTTGCTGTAGCCAAAAAGAAAACTGCTTGGAATGTTTTAGCAGCTTTTTTAAAATTAAAATATTAATTCAGTGCCTTTATGAATCAAATTTCAAGGGTTCTGTAGGATGCTCGATTGAGCAGCTTCTTTATGATTCTCTTTATGTATCTATATGGAATGGCTTTGAAAGTTACTGATTTTTGTGATGTGGAGGGTTAAGGTTCTACTCTACCAGAGTTAAGAGTACAGCAGAGTCTAGCAATGACAATTTCCATATGCATACTGTATCAGCTCCTCGTCTCACTAGTACAATTATGCAAACTTTAGTTCTCTGGAAGCATAATTTTACAGCATAGCTTTTGTTGCATTTTACTTCATCTTATGATGCAGCATCTGGGCCTGTGATGAAGAAAATTGTGATTTCTTCAAATGCTAGAACTATATTTGAAATATCAATGTTACCATGTATCTTAAAGATGACAGCCCCGTGTTTGCCTGTATTTTAGCTGTAAAATTACTCTTAGTTATCCTATGCTTTAGGAATCCATACTCTGTTGGGTTTTTTTTTTGTTCAAATATTGTTAAAGAGAAGACTGAATACTGCTTGTTTCCGGCATTGAAAGTAAGTTTTATATAGTTTTCAGGTACAAAGAGGTGAAGTAGAAGATACTATGATACTTTGCTCTTGCTTAGCTCTTCTGATTATTTTTATAATTGTTTTTAATAGATTTGCTGCCGAGGAATATTGCATTAGAAAGAGAAACTTCTCATGTAAGTTCTTGGTTTTTACATTTGATCTCTAAGCCTGCAGCTTTTTTTCCCCTTGCTTGCATTCACTTGTATTTACATTAAATATTCTCTAAAGGAAAATACTTTTTTTGTATATTCAGAGCCTGTGTATGTTGAGACTCTGCAGCTGTGTAGGTTGATGTCTAATTATTCTTTCAAGTTTGCCAGTAAATAAATCTTCTTGTATTGTTGTTCCACAGTCTGAGTATTTCAAGACTGTTGTTAACTGACAGAAAGAGAAGCTAGCAAGTAGGAAAAACTTTCTCCCTTCTGTGTTTATAAACTTTATGGTATAAAGAAGGTAAGGAGTTATCTTTCCTTGTGTCTGTGTGTAGGTGGAAAACTTGGATACCCACATAACTGAAGAACATCAATCTAGAGGAATACAATGTGAATCTTCAGAAACAATGGATAAAGAAAAATGTAAGTGATGCAAATCTACACAAATTTGTGTAAAGCTTTTCTGCTGCAAAACAAAGGTCTACTGTGATGCTGTATTTTTTTATTTTTGAGGAAAAAGTAGAATATGGAGAATTCAAAACTCCAAAGCAATTGTTCTTCCCAAACTTTTAATATTACACCTAATATATTTGATAAAAATATGGCAACAAATTTAATACTGCATGGAAAAGTATTATAGTAACTTTTTCAATTGTAATTGAACAAGCCTTTTTTTGTTTAGTCTTTATTTACTAATTTTATCCCTTTTAAATAAAACACAGGGAAGGAATATAAAGCTGAGGAAAGCTGATCATCAGAGGAAAATCTAGCCATTCAATAGACTTTGAAACTGGATCCTTCCTTCTGCTAGATTGGAAAGAACTAAGTTTTAGTGTAATCTTTTATCTGTCTAGAAGCCTAAAGTGAGAAGGAATTCAGTCCATTGAGTGGCATAAACATTTATAAGTTAAAGTTAGATAAATGTAGACATTTAGAAATAAATGAGACATTTTGCTGACATAAGAGCGACTATGTAATACCTATTCAAACTCTGCTTTTGCAAAACAATCTAAAAATTAGGATAACTAATAGTGACATTTTTTACAGTATTTTTTTCATTGTGCTTCTAAGAATTTTGATTTGATGAAGTGAGTTATTAGAAGTCATGCTGTATTCATTATAGTGTCCCACATAGCATTAACTGCTTTCTCTGTCTCTGGGCGAGCTGAGGTTGAAGTTCATATTTTATTTCTTGATGTGGTACTTGTCACACTTCAATTTTGAGTTATCTTTAAAAACAAATAAACAAAAGAAAACACCACCACAAACATTAAATTCTTTTTTGCAGTTGTTTTGTCTTCCATTTTAGTTAGTTAGTGTAACTGTCTTTTCATATTTTTGTAAATAAGAAGCTACTTTTCAGAATCTTTTGATTTACACTAAGGATGACCTGATATAAAAGTGGCATAAAAATCTGACAAATGCAGAAAGCACTTTTTTAACACTTTGAACTGTGTTTTTGCAGGCAGCCAGCCTGTTGCTCAGGATGTGAGAAAAGATGAAGAACAGTGTTCCAAAACAAAACCTGATAAGATCAAGGTATTTTCAAGAACGTTTTTTTAAATGTTCTGCAATTGTGATGCAAATAAGATGGAAGTCTAAGTTTTTATTTGTATAGCAGTTTATTTTGGGAGGTGTTTTCATTCTTAACTGTAAAATACTTCTGCATTGTTGAATACAAAATATCTGACTATAGAATGATACTCACTTTTCAAGGGGGAGACAAAAAAAAAAGGCAGGGGTCTGTGGTGTTGTGCACAGCACCTGAATTCCTTTGAGTTGGGGTGAACTTATTTGCACAGTAGTTAGGAGCTTGGTATTGCATGGAGCGTTGCTGGATCCCAGCTGTCCAGTCAGTTCAGCATCTTCATGGCCATACTGATCTGAGTTTTTTGAGAGGGTGTCGGACTCTACTCGAGTTCTGGGTTTGCACTAATCCCTTCTAAGTTGAAACAGGAATTCGGGACAAAGTAGGTGTTCCTTTTAAAAGTATGTACAGAATATTTGGGACTGTCTCACCTGTTGATTTTGATGAAGCTTCTCAGCATCAAAGTTTTAAGAGACATTACAAAATCTTGATGAGCAAAATAAAATGAGATGTAGGTTTGTTGGTTTGTTTTTTTTTCTAAGTAGCTGACAATTATCTTTAATTTCTAGTAAGATGCAGTTTTCTTTGTTGTTTCAAAATCATGTAGGAAGTTACTTCAGGTGATACAGCAGTAGTGTCCAAAGAAATTGATGTAACACATACACCTCCTAGAAGTACTATGGAAGAAAAAGGTAATGAAACTACTCATTCTCAGCAATTTTCTGAACTAATACTGAGTCTTAATTTCTTCTCATTTGAATGATTCTGAGAGAAATCAGGAACTTGACATGAGTTTGATTCCAGCAAATACTTGCATATATTCTCTAGTTGTTTTCTGTTCTCTTACTGCTATCAAATAATGCACTTATCCTAGTTCCTTTAATGGTGACAGCAGGTTTGAGGTTTCTGCTGTGCTATCACCCATCCGCTCTGTTATTGCTTCAGTATGTATCTTGGGTAGGAAAGCTAATTGCAGATAAACAAATGGATAGGGAAATGGCATGACTGGGGTATGTGATAAGAGCTTCTAACTCTGACCACAAAGAAGAGATGTCCTTCCATGAAAAGCCATGACATATTCACTGTCAAAATCAGTCCTGTTCGTTTCTTTAGAGAAATCAACCAGGAAGGAGTGCAACTTGCACTGTCACCTTTGACTTAATAATTGCACCAAAATAAATAATAGAATGTGGTCTGTCCACAGTGTTAATATTGGCTTTGATGTAACTTCAGTCTGTCTTTGTGTGATCAGTGTGTCCTCCCTAATGTTAGTTTGACCTATTCGTAGTTTTGTCTCTCCAGTGAGAGTATTGACAAGTCTGAAGCTGTTCTGCAGTGATGTTGTATCCTCAGCTTGCTGCTTCATGGAATGTAGGAGAAAATTGAATAGCGGCTTGTATTTATTTTACCATTTTACAATGGGTCACATTCTTGAGCTTTTGCTTTTAACTTAAATTGGAAGACCTGTCTAATTTCTCTAGTTTCAGGGAAGCATTCTGGCAGACCAATATATTGTTGCTACAAGGCAAATAGTGGTAATTTCTGATGGCTGTTTTTAGGGAATTTTGGGCTACAGAATGAAATAATGCCTTTAGTGCAGAGATTGTGGCTTGTACCTTTGTCTAATAAAACAAAAGTGTACAGTTTCTCTCCTTTTTTTGTGTGTGTGAAGATGAATTTGCCATCGAACAGGAAACAGCTGAAAAAGAAAAGCATGGTCTAGAATCAAATGAAAATTCTCCAGAGGTGAGTGGTCTAATTCGTGTTAACTGAGGTAGCGCAGGTTCACACTGAAAATAAGTACTTCGTGTTTTCTTGACAGCAATATTAAAACTTTGACTTCACCAACAAGGCAGTAGCTGTGAAAATTCATTTGGTACTGTAAAGTGCCAAAGACTTGGAGTTCTGTGCCACAAAGTATAAACTCACAAACAATAAGACATCAGTGGTTGATTATTAAAGTAGAAGTAACTTCCTTTCTACAAGTAAGTTGTCTGTTTTAAGTTGCATAGAAAGCTATTCTATAGAGTTGTATTATATAGAAACTGTGTTTTCTGAAAACCTTGTAATTGAGACATGGACATGTTAGTCACAAGCAGATATGACTTGGCTTTATTGTCACTCAACAATTTTAAAACTATTCATGCTGTCTCTTAGGCATATACTTTTGATATGCTTTTGTGGTAGTTGTAAACAAATGTCTGAAACATAGAGATTAAAATTGTTGCTGACCCCTAGAAATAGACACAGTCCTCATAAAACCGTTGGGTTTTGTCTTTTTGCTTCTTTGTCTCTCATTTGGAAGCAGAAGAACATTTAAAGAACAATTTTACATTTGTTCATTCAAATGTAAGATCCACAAAGATCCACTGCAGGGGGAGACATCCGCTAGACTTCAGTAAATGCTGAACTGGGGCACTTAACCTTTCCTTGTAAATAGGACAAAGTCTGTTCTTGGGGATCTTTGCGATATGAACATCTGACCATATTCATTACATAAACTTGTCTTTCAAAGCTTAAACTTCAGAGTAAATGGCCTTTTTTTTTTTTTTAATTGAACTCCTTGTTCATATGGAGAATGTCACCAATCTGTGTATTGGGATAACTAGGATATTGACTGTTTATTAGCACTTGCTCAGCTGTTACAATGCCTGTATGACATGGCATTAGGAAAATGTGCTTACAAAGTACAACGGTTGGAATTCTTGTAAAGACTGAAAACGTGGTGGGATATATCGGGTAATCCAGCAGCATTTGCGAGACCAAGTGATAGGAGTTGTTGAGGGGAAGGAGGTAGAAGGCACTATGTTCTCAGGAGTGCTTTGTGCCTGAGGCCACCCACAGAGAATTTTGTATGATTGGGAGTTGCCTTGTTTCTTTTCAACTGTACCAATGGATTTCAAAACAGGCAGTGTCTCTTCCTATGAAACCTGCCTCATCTGTATTTTTTAACTGACAAGCACTACTTCTGCTACTATCAGATTATGAAATTATCAAAGTATTTGTATTATACTGCTCAAATGCTAAATGTCAGTTACAGCAACTAAAGTATTTTTGTCCTTTTAATAGGAAAATCAGCCTGTAGTAGTGAAACGGAAAAGGGGAAGGCCTCGTAAATACCCTCTTGAAGCTGTACAGCCTGGTGGTAAGTAGTTCATAATACTTGAGTGGAAAAACAAGGAAAAGAGTGACATGCAAGTTCTGAATTCATATTTCTTCCTTCAGGTGGGGAGTCAAAAGCTGATATGAGCACTGGGAATGTAAGTGCCTTTATTTTGTTTGGGTGCATTTAAACACAGTAATTCAAGAGCCATTTACCTGTTTAAACAGTTAACGGTATTTCAGAAACATCTTACAGAAAACTTGATAATTGAGTTCAGTCTAAGCAAGCAAAAACTATTATTAATATCTCCTAATATAATTGAACTTTGGAAGCGAAATACAAGAAGTCGGAACACAGCAAATAACCTATAGCAGAACCCACCTTAGTACAGCATACTTAATACAGATCTTAGTGTTACTCTAGCCAGCAATGCACAGTGCGTAGACTGAAATTCTAATTGTGTGCACATATGTATTTTCATTTATGCTGAGAATAATTTTTGGCCTGAATATCAAGAGTGACTGTTTTGAAAAGTGGAGATTTTTTTTTTCCTCTGTGGAACCTATCGTAATAGTAGCTCATAGTAACTCTTTAATATCTGTAAAATAAAATGCAGTTGTATTATCTATATTACAATGTGTACAGTTTGTTCTAAAGATAGAGACGTGCTGGTTAGTAACTTCAGAGCTCACAAAACATACCTCTGTCTTTTAAATAAATTTAATATATTAATTTCTTAACCCTCATGAAGTACCTTCACTGCTAAGGAAGTAGTCTGCTGGGAGGGTTTCTGCAATCCAGCTGGTTTACAGCACAGGGTGGTAATGGATCAGGCATACCTGTAGAGTACAACTAGTTGGATTTATTCTGGTGGAAGGCTTCTCTTGGAATTCCTGTATGTCAGAATCAATATAGAAAAGAGGCGATTTTAAAAACAAACTTGTATTGAAACTCATGTTGTCTACCTGCTTGCCTGGTGAGGCGCAGGCTGGCATAGGTGTCAGAAGCCTTGGGAATTTACCTAGGCTATAGATAGCAGGAGTTCTTGTCCCTGCTTGTTCTGTCCCTGCAGCATTTCAGACAGCCTTTGAGTCCTGTCCATTTGTCAGCTCTGGTGGAGTTTTGTTTCAGAATTCCTAGTCTTTCCTAATTGATTTTTTTTTTCCAATATTCATTTCATGAAATGGAATTTGAACAAGTGTGGTGTTTGGGGTATTTTTTAATTTTTTTGTGATTGAGGGGGTTTCTTTATTATTATTTGGGGATTTGTTGGGGTTTTTTGGGGTTTTGGTTTTTGTTCTGTTTTTTTTTTTCAAATAAACCCCCTCAGAAATAGATATGCCTTGGCACCCTCAGTACTGGAACAGAGTCCTCTTCTTCTAGTTTGACTATTTTAAAGGTCTTAGTGATGATGGATTGGTGTGTCAGTCAGTTACAGGCTGGCTCCAGGAGAAGCAATATCAGCCCTCCATCTGAGACAGTGGTTCTGTAGGGTGAGATATTTTCTTTGCATGACAGTTTCCCCTAGGCTGCTTTGAGAAGATGTTGCTGCTTCAAAAGAAGCATAGACATCCTAAGTTGTTCAGTGATGAAAACAACTGGATTTTTTGGACAGTCATCATAGGACATTATGTAATTTTACATAGCTGTTTCTACGTTGAGTAAAGACAGAATTCTGTTGACTTGTAATTCTGCAAACCCATATGTGACTACATGAAGTGATTGCACTAAACTTTTTTGTATTGTTGATAATTAAGATTTCAGAAATGTATTTGACTGAAACTGCTTTTAGCTTTGTCTTTTATTGCAATAACTTTAGTGTCAGGTTACTGAAACTGCTATGATTTCTTTTGTTTATGGGCTGATTTGACTTATTTCAAATTTCTATCAGACATGGAAAAACGTATGCTGCTATTAAACTCAGTACAAACTTTATGTATATTCTTTAGGATGGTCATGTTTTCTAGATTTGCAGATAATGTTCTACTATGAATGGGAGCAAGTTTCTGTTTATGTAATACAATCCTGGATTATTCTGATTTTCTTTAAATTAAAAAAGCTACTTTTTTATTTCAGCTGCAGTTTCCTGTCTTTGCAAGTAGAGGAAAAACATCTCAAACAGGTAAGAAAAATGATACCTGTTTTAACAAATAAAACAAAGATGGAAGAAATAGAAGAGAGTTTTCAGAAAAATCACATGGATCCTTCCTTAACAGCATGTCTGACAGTCAGTATTATCATGTGAAAACATCTGAGTAAACAGCACAGTGAAGACTTGTCCCCAGTTCCTTCTGAGTTTCTAATTTAATTTTAAAAATAAAAGCAGCTTGGTAAGAACTTATTTCAAAGATGCAGCTGCACTGTTAAGTGCTAAATAACATATTGCAGAAGACACAAAATAACTTGGTTTTGTGTATAGGCACATGGCATAGCTTCAGGGGCAGGTAGGTACCCCATCAAACTGGTTCTTTGTGACTGTTTTCCATTTCTGCTTATTTTCTTTCATACAGTGACTATCAATCACACTTACTACACTGTTTTAAAATTTCAAATTTTGTTCAGTAATTTGGATTATCTGTGGATATATGTCTAAAGAGCTTAGTGGTACCTTGAAAGCATATTTCTTTCTCCTTTCACGCAACTGCTGTAAGATCTTTAGAAGACGGTTACTTAACTTCACTCAGAAATGTACTTTAGTGCATCAAACTGAAGTCAAATACAGTGAAATACTTTTCTATTTTTCTTTTCTATTCAAACATCTGTAATTTGTAACAGGTCAAACTTTGGTGAATTTTAGATTATGTAGTTAATTTTTCATGTGTACTGAGTCTGAACTTCCCTGGTTGCTTAAATGTATCTTTTTAATTATGGCCATTCATAAAATAGACTTTAAAATCCGTTCAGGAAGCAGATGAACCTAAAGGGCAGGTTTAAAAAAAGGGGTTAAAAACAAATACAAGCATTCATGCACCAAATCTGAGGGAAAAAAGTCTTCAAAACTAATCTTCTGGAGTTTCCAGAAGTTGAGGCTTCTACAGAGATATTAATCTGGCTGCACTGCACATACTGACTATTTCCTATTTTCTCTACATTTGTTAAAATGTCGGCTTTAATCCATATGCTTCAGAATGCTCTGGAGTGTTGGCTGGTTGTGAGGTGCTTGGTTTCTGTTAGCTGCAGAGAGAACAGAGAAGCATGCAAGAAAGGTGTGAAAGTGCATTCTGGCTTGTTTTTTGTTCAGAAGCACATACACCAGACTGTGTACTTCTAAAAGCTTAGTTTAGTGTTTTAAGTAACATTTTGTTTTCCAGGTAAAAGGCTGTTGACATCAGTGATACTAAGAAGAGTGTATAAAGTGGATGAAATATCCTGTTAAACTTCTCATCATATGTTAGCATTCATGTGAGGAAAAGGGTTGAAAACCCCTGGTGGTGAAAAGAAAACAAAGTGCCAGCCCTCTGTGCAGTTCATTTATACTGGTACTTTGTGGGTCTTCTGCACACGGGTTTGTGATCAGGATAAACTCGCATATAGAGTGGGAAGCAGAGACTTTGTTGTCAGTCAGTACAACTCATGCTGTTAAGAGGCATCTGGTTTCTGAAGGCAGCATCCTCCCATAGCACTGATGCTGAACTTGAAACTGAAATTACTTTGTACTAATCAGTGGTTGCTGCTGTGAATTTAGTAACATTTTAAAATACTGTAGACATTTTCACATCCTAAAGAGAGGGTTTTATCTGTTAAGAAAGGGTGTCTTGTGCATACATGGAATATTTTCCAATCGAAAAAAATATTTTTCTACAAATTTGCCAGAACTTGCCAGAATTTTGAAGCATCTGTCTTTTGAACACAACAGAACTAATGAATTATGGTTATATGTTAGACCTGTTTTGTGAAAAATACTTAATGCAATGGACAGTCCGATGTATTGCATCTCTTTACTGACTAGTTAAACATCTTTGGTTTTTATTTCACTTGCTTTTATGTAGAAGTTTGTTTTTTTTCCTGTAACCTTAACAACGGAACATCAAAAACCTTGTGTGTGTATTTTAGAATATGTTTCTGCACTTGGAGATCTATTTTTGATCCACTGCATTAACATTCTTCTGTTTGTTCTCTCAGTGTAACTGGTGATGGTGTCCCTTATGTAGCTTTCAGGAAGCAAAAATAGAAAACAATTTTATGGTAGGGGAAAAAGGCATAAGAACTTGCTTTTGTTGAGGTTGCTTATCTCCTTCTATTGCTAAAGATTTTTATTCTTGCAGTGTTGCAGATAATTCCATTTGACAAAACTAAAAAACTTTGCAAAATAATCTGTTTGTTATCAGAAAGTTAGTCGGGCTAGAAGTGGTAAGCATCTACCACAGAGAGAGGCCAGGTAGAGACATGGGTTGTAGGGTTACAAGCGCATTTTAGCATGTGCAGGCCAGTCTGTAAGAAGTACTGAATTGGATTTAACAAATACTTCGACAAAGTCACATAATTTGCATACCAGGTATTAGACAGAATTTAAATACTGTCTTTTTGAGCTACAGCCATTTTGGTACTTCACCATGGGCATGGTTAAGCACTAGAACGGATTGCCTGGAGGGACAGTGTTCTTGGAGGCTTTCAAAATTGGATTGAACAAGATCTTGAGAAGTATGATCAGATCAATTAATTTAGCCGTGCGTTGGACAGGAGGTTGGACTGGATGATCTCTAGAGGCCTCTTCTAAGCTAAATTTTTCTGTGTTTCTGTAATTGGTTGACAGTAGTTAAAAGGGGTAAGTAACTTTTGCTTTTTCATTAAAACAAAACTGCGTATGCAACAAAGCAATAAATAATGTCAATCATATAAAGCCTTACTACTTTAAAAAAAAATCATTGGTCCAGTCTCTGTATATAATAAAATACAACAAAGCTATATTCTAAATTAGATAGAAACTTTAAATGTTTTTGGAGCATCTGTGATGTTTATGCAAATTTGACAGTTTGAAAGAAGTCCTTTTTAAAGTGATTGGTGAAAGATTTGAAGTTCAGGATTAAGTTTTTTTTGCTTTCTTTTTAGGTGCAGACATATCTAATAAGAAAGAAATAAACGTAAGTGCAACTGTTTTAATTTGTAAGTTTATAAGCAGTATGTAATGAAAAACATCTGTCTTCTCTTTAAATTAAATTGGTCTTGCCTTACTTGCTTCCATTTTATTTTTTCCAGGAAGATGAAGCTGAGAAAGCAGAAATGATTGTGCGTAAAAGGGGAAGAAAGCCCAGGCGTTCTCTGGTTCAATCAGAGGAAACCGGTAAAAACATGAAACTGTGCTCCTCCTAATGGAATGAGAAGATAGTACTGTGCCTTTCTGTTTACTAATAGTGACAACATAAGCTTTATTCAATTTTCCTTTCTTGAGGAAAAATCATTGCCGTACAGCTAGTGTAAATATTATGTAAATATGTGTAAATTGCTGTAATCTTAAGTCAGAATTGCTACATCCCAGATGCTTCTGTCAAACCTCATGAATTTTCTATGAATTCTGGCTTTGAGCTGCATAAGTAAACTATGGTGAATGTGTTAGCAAGATTAAGTCAAACAAGTGTGAATTAAAAATGTTGAAGCATAAAGGAAATGGAAAATGACTGACTTAAAATGGGATTTGTGAATAGAACACCTTTTCTAAACTAAGTGTCCATATCCTTTTGGAGGGCTTTTGGAAAATTATAGCACATGTGTAAAATTTTACATGGACAGAAACACTGGAGCCAGAAAGAAAATGTCGCAAATTAACGTCTTCTGAAGATGAACTGAAAGAGCAGGAGGAAGGTGAGGAAGAAGATGGGGAGGAAGATGATGAAGCACATTCTGGGGCCACAACTAGGTCAGCAACAAGACTAGAGGCGCAAAGGTAACTGTAATAGCAGGCGTTTTTCTACTTTGTTCTCCGTTGCTGTGGCATTTGTTAAGGGTTTTTTGATGTTTGTTTTTCATTCTGAAATTGACAGAAGTTTCCCAAAGAACTTCTCCTGCTCCGGCAGGGGGATTGGACTAGATGATCTTTTGAGGTCCCTTCCAATCCCTAACGTTCTGTGATTCTGTAACTTGATTCTAATTCTAGTGCCACTCTTCTAGGGTCGAAGAGGCAAAAGGGGAGGTGGGGAAACTGTTAGGGTCTCAAAAGACATGCTTGAATATGTCAGAAAGTAGGAATTGATGCTGTTAGCAGCCTTCACCCTCATGATATCTCAGAAGTGAGTCTAAGAACTAAAGTTCTGATACGTAAAAAGGGACCTCTGACTTGACTGTGCAGTTCTCCATTTGGTACTTGGAGTTGAAACAAGGTGGAAATGTCCGTTTCTTTTTTCTAAATATTATCGAAGTTAAATGCACGAACCTGCAATACTGGAGGATTTAATTTCTAGTATGGTGATCTGCAAACTCAGAAGGCAGTCGTACCGCAGAAGACTAGTGCGGTAGCAAGAGCTCTGTTTTCAAGAAGCCATTCTTCATCTACCCTAGCCTAGGTCTGCCATTTTGTAGGCAAACTGAATTATAGCAGAGCTCATCCTCTTGACTTTGTTATGGAAACAAAGGAAGTTAGCGGCTTTGGGAAGTTTTAATTTATGTTGTTGCCTTCCAAACAGAATTGGAGTTCAAGCTCTGTTTTTATGTTCATGGTGAGATTTCTGTAAATTCACTGGATTTAGTTAATTCCTAAGGATATTGTAGTGTATGTTAGCCTTTGGGACTTACTTGAAGTACTGTTCACAGTGTGCTCTTGAATTCATCATTTCAGAGCCAAATCAGAAAGTAGTTATGTAGTCCTCATTTCCATAAAAACTGTGAAGGTTTACCACTCCCACTTAGCGAGCAACAGTTTCGTTTCTGTTAAGGCAAAGGGACTTCTTTTCATCTCACATAATTGTTAACTCTAAAATTGTAGTAAGAGTTTAGATATTGGTGCTTTTGTTCTGATGGCTTGTATAAACATCTGCTTTTTTATTTATAGATTTATGTGCTTGTTTTGTGTCTCAGATTTCCAATGCTGTCTTTCTAGCTTTGACTGTAACAAAGCATCTCTGTCTTAAGGTGCTGCTAAGAGTCTGCATTTTATAAGTAGCATTTGGGAATAATCCTGTGAAAGGGGCTGCTGGTTCATCTTCAGTATTGCTGAATTATCAGTGTTTTTGACTTAAGTGACCTGATTTCCAAACTGTGAAGTTGATCACCAGTAACCAATTTTTCATGTTTCTGAACTGGTGGATACTGAAGCTAATATGAGTTTTTAGTTATCCAGTGTAAAGAAAGTTCTCTTTTCTTCTGCAGCCTGTTTGCTGTTGCTTGTTTTATTTTTCTGCTGGTACTACAAGCTGCTTTTTTTTTTTTTTTAAACATGGACACTTATATGCCAGAATTATTGCAGTTTTCAAACTAAGATTTTTTTTTTTGTTAAATACTAAATATTGTTGGTAAAGAAGCCTTTTGGTTCTACATTAGTTATGAAAATTCACAGCTCAGCATTGCAGTTCGTGTCCTGAAGCATGCAAATGTTTTTTTTCACTGTTTCTTTTGGCAGCTTTGATTTATTTGTTTCAAGTACTGTGCAGTCTTAATTTTCTGCACTTGGAATGCAAGAAGAAAGTGACTTGGTAAAAGTATTTTGTTATATATGCATTCATCATTCTTCTGTGTTACAGAAAGCAGCCCAGCAAGCCAACCACACGTGCAACTTCTAAAAGCAGCAGTCCAAGTTCCATTTCTCCCAGAAAACGGCAGAACCTAGCAGCAAATAAAAGATCTCCAAGTGATACAAAAATTAATAAATCTCTTCCATTGAAAAAGTAAGTATTAAAGTTTAATCCACTTCTATTTGTTTTGGAAGCCACTACATTGATCCTTTCCTCCTATGTAATGTACTGCTTGAAAATCTGAACAGCAGTCTAGCTTTGCTCTTTTCTTTTCTCTTGTGATATATAGAAGCTTTTAAAGGGTTTTCTTCTGTTAATGTTTTTTTCTTTTTCTTTCTTTAACATTTGGAAGACTAGATTTATTTTTTTTTGCCATCCTTAGAAACCTCTTGGGAGAGTCTGAAAATGCAGTATTTAAACTTGAGCTGTGATTCTTTCCTGAATGGGGGGAAGAGCAGCTGCAGTTCAGGTTAAAGCAACATATGACATGATTCTAATGCTTCAAAGACCTTTCTAAAATCAGCTGATAGGAGAAATGCTGAGAGTCCTTATATCAAATTTTTGAAATATTTCGCTTTCCCTCCTTTCCTGGAACACTTAATTTTTAAAGTTGAGATTAAAAAAAAAGTACCAAGGGAGTAATACATGTAATGTACAGTTGCTATTCATCTTGTAGTTTACCTGTAAAATGAGTGATGCCAAATACATTTAGTTGCCATCCACCCTGAGATGTGGCAGCGTCTTCAAAATGAACCTCGGGAACATGTGTATCATGCGTTGGTCAGCTGCCACAGTTCACCTCTTGTTAGTAACTCCGCGTGGTTGTGAATGGCCAAGAGTTAAAGCCACACTTATGATGGGTTGCAGCTGAAATGTGGTGGGCTTATATATAGATGCTTAAATAGAGATAAGGGTACATTCTATCTGCCCGTTATTCTCTATTGTGTATGTGAGATTTAAGCCGCTATTGCTATTTTTCTGTCTCTGTGAGACAGGGTACACGATAATATAGTTCATTGTATTCTGTTATGATCCCCAAGTCTTTCCAAAAGAAAGAGGAGGGAGGAGGAGAGCTCCAGCCTCAGATTCTACATCTGGAGCACTCTCCAACATACAGAATTAGTATGCAATACTCTGCTTTGGTGTGATGGGAGTGTGCAAGGTCTCCCTGTGGTCTGTGCTGGCGTATAATGTCTTAGTAGTAAGCTTTTAAATAATATATCCTGGTAATCTGTGGGAGATGGACAGTTGAGTTCCATCCTCCAAACAGGTTTGTGCCTGACCACTCTTCTTGTTTTATGGGTCCTGCCATTGTTAAAATAATTATTAATAATGCTTTTCAGGTTAAAGATGCAATCTACCAGACGTAAAAGGGAAGACAGCCCAACAGTGGCACGGAGAAAAGGCCAGCAGAAAACAGAGGAGACACCAGTAAAGAAAACCAAACGATAATCTTTACCAGCTAGTACTGTTCATGGAAGAGTCAAAAGAAAAAAAGAAAAAAAACAATCTGTGCTTCTGTTTTTTTAAAGCAAAGGGATTTGCACGTGCTTGTTTCAGAGCTCTAAGTTAATCAATGCAGTATGTTTAAGTTACATTTTAAACAGCTTTATAAACTATTGTTTATACAGAATATTATGTACATTTGTTTCAGATAAAAAATAAGTTTACTTTGTATCTGAATGAAAAACAAAGTAGTTTATATTTTACCACTTGACTAGGAAAGTTGGGGTTTCCCAATGTCACATCCTAATACAGATGCTTCCAACCCATGAGGCACCCCTGGGCCTACTAATACACTTTGTATATAAACTTGTAAAAATAGGTTGTATTTTACTGTGTATGAATCTAATCAATGATGGACATTTTATTTATTATATGGAAAGCATTGGTCTGTAAACTTTAGTATATACCTTAGGTTTTTTTAATTGTATATTTTACATTCTATGCAGATGTCAGTAGGAAACTTCCCCATTGCTCCCCCAGGGCTGTCTAAAACCTGAAGTTCTCTAAAATACGCTCAGACAGTTGGTAAAGTATTTTTCTCGCATGCATTAAAGTAGTTTAGCATAGTGAAAGGGACTTGGCTCCTTTCTGTTCACATTTGTGACGAAGTATAAAATTTAAAATGTAATCTTACTAGATTATATTTTCACTTGTGAATTTATTACCAACCTCAAGAAATAAATAGTATTAGGTTAGATTTATTCACAGTCAGCCAACACTACCCTGAAACAAAACAGTTTTATTTTGCAACTAAACACCCATTCTTTGAGTATTTGTCTTTTTCAACAGAGGGACCCATTGAAATCAAATGTCACTTCTCCTAACTATAGAGCTTCAGCATTTTATGTTATGTTTATACACAGGTATTAAAAATAGAACCTGGTATTATTACCAGAATCTTTTTTTAATGTATATTAACTCTGGTAAGAGCAAATGTTCAAGTGAAGTTGTATATAAAGTTAAACTTTTCTTATGATCAAATGTGTCTCTTGTTATGATGTGTTGAGTTGCCAAACAATCTGAGATTATTTTAAGTGTTTTGTTGATATTCTGGTTTATAATTAAAAGGATTCTGGGGGGATGGAATTTAACTTTTTTTTTTTTCTCTTTGTGAGGTTTTTTGAACTTGTTGGAAGGCAAATGTTTCTGTCAGATATTCTGCTTGGTTTCTTACTGAGATTTTTATATCAAAATTATAAAGTGTTTGCCAAAAATCTGAGTTGCCATATTTTATTGTCCTTTAATTGTATTTCTGTGGAACTTGGTTTTACAAATGTATTTTGTTGGAGCCATATCTACAGGCTTTACCTGATTAGTGTCTTTCAATGTTTACAGGTGCTTATATTTTAGGTATATAAACAGTAGGGTAGTACCTAACCATTTACCAGGTTTACTACACTATAAAAGTAGGTGCACCCGTTTGTTTTTTTCCCTAAGCAAACAAGATTCTAAAAAAAAAAGAAAACCTCTTCGCTCTGAAAATTAATTCCTTTTCATTTATACCTTAACTCTGTTTCCATACTAATACATATCTTGCTAATACATACCTATATATTACTTGCATTAATGTTTATGCACTTCTTCATATGTCCCTGTAGGATAAGTTTTTTCCTTTTTTTTTTTTCCTCTCCTTTTTTCCCCCCCTTTGCACCCTTCAGTATTCATAGACCAAAATTGTAGATTTCTTCTCAGTCTTTGTTCTGTGATGAACTGTTTGGTTTTGAGTTGGTGTTTTCTGGTCTTCCCTGCATCTGTTCTGGTTTTGTTTCCTTACCCCTGAATTCAGTCGTGAGACGGCTCAGCAGGTTCCTAAGGAAGCCCCCACCACACTGTACATTATTATCATTTATTTTTCTCTCTCAGCTGGTAGTACCTCTCCTGCCACAGTACAGTTTGTTTGCATATTTCACAGATTTCCTATTACACAAATCCTATTTCTCCTCTTATGGGTTACAGTGATTGACAGAGCTCCTTGTTGTGTCAGATCCTCTTGACTGTCTGTTGTCTGCTGATCTCAGTAGAGAAATACAACCCTGAAGATTAATGTCAGTCTCTCAGAGTTAACCTGCTTAGAAGGTCCTTCCCCTCAGCAATGGATAACATCTAGGAAAATCCTTTTCTCTATGGAATGTTTCTTTGACCATTCATTAAATTATTCCATAACATGAAGGCATTAAAGGAAATATCTTCCATAAGAGAGCAACTTCTACTTAAAAGTGGTGGGGATAGACTTTAAATTCCACAAACTGTTTTACCTTACCTTTACTTCACTCACTGCATGATAGGATGAGAACAGCATCTTGTTCCTTTTCAACAAAATGGACATTTCTGCCAGGTCCTCTCACTGTAAATCCATGTTTGGATTCTTTTTTTTTCATTGCTTAGTAATTTCAAATGCCCGTCATCTAAATTGCTGTTACACTTTACAGATACAGTAGTGGTCTGCTGTATTTATGCATAACTTGGGCACTGAATGTTTACAGTTTCCAAGTTTTTTATACACTCTCTCCCAGAGACCTTCCTGAGCACATGGAAGGAGGGAGATCAGAGGAATCAGTTTTCCCTTGGGTGCAGCAGGAGGCACATCCATCTTGTTCAGAATTTAGGCTTGTGGTGCAACTTGAACCTTTACATACATACAAAGCAACTATATTTTCCTACTTTGTGCAAATTTGGAGTTCAGGAAAAAAGCTCCTGTTCAGCACCGTGGTGAAACAGCATGTCCTGAGATTTGCCCAAGGCAGTTTGTTTTCACCTTTAGTCTGAGGACATGGCTACCCTGCAACCCAAATAAATTTCTAGACCACTTGGCTATTTTTTTTTTTTGTTACAGTGACTGGTTTCTCTTCCAGTTTCTTCTCTTGAAACTGCTTCATTTCTCTGAGTATTAAAATGCTGAGTGAACCAGAGATGCCCTGGTGGAAGAAGGAGTTCAAGTCCACCCGCTGAGATTTACAGAACAAGAATTTAAATCGTGCTTGCCATACTCAGCTGCCTGTGTTAACCAGCTGACTGTTGGCCAGGTGTCAGTATCTCATCATATTTTCTAGTGAATTCTACTTAAAGGTTATTTACATGTCTTTACTGTCTTTAGCCTAAAATACTATGGGGTTATCTACTATATAGATTTTTAAATCACACAAATGGATTTTGGTTCTGTGGGGGGTTTTTGTGGTGGTGTTTTTTAAACTGACTAAAGGATCATCACTAAAAGTTCATTTGCAGTTTTCATTTTGTGATGGGGGTCTGGCAACTGGCAAAATTTCCCTCTAGAACCTGACCCAAAAAAGTCAGTAGGTGTGCTCAGCAGCTGGGGCAGAGTTTTTGCTGATGCTGGCAGATCTCTCAATGCCTCAGTTTTCTATTCCAGCAGCTTCTCCAGTAACATACCTACTTCTTGGCTGGTTTTGGTTTGCTTTTTTTCAGTGTGTGACACCCACCCACTGTTTCTTCTCTCAGCCTATGTTCTGAGAGCATCATATGTACAGAACAACCTCTGGCCCTGACCCCCCAGAAGCTGCATGCTGTCCTGAGCTGCCTTCTTCTGTCCAGAAACTTAGTAAAAACTTGTCCTAAAAAACTTGGCAACCAAGAGCAGCAAGAACTCCTGGTCATAGTGATTGTCAACAGACATCCACTGTGATGCGAGTCCAACACAGGTTTAGAAGTCAACACTAAAAGTGGTCTTAACTTAGGTATTCTCAACGTTGCCTGCTCAGTTGTTTCATACACCACCAGCTCAGAAGACTCTCATCTTCACAGCTTCAGCAGCCTCCCATCTGTTTCATTTGCTTGTAGCTTCAGTTCAGAGGAAATTGCCCGTGTCAGCCTTCTGCAGGTTTTGGCAACTTCTTAAAGATACTGTGCTTGCTTCTTCCAGTCAATGCCTTGTCCCAGCTATGTACGTCACACTCCATTACTTCCATCAGCTTCTCAAAAATCCTGGGTCTGTTTCAAGCAGTGTGGTTTTTTTCTACTAAAACAGGAAAGTTTAAACACCAAGGAAATTCTATCTATGTTCTAGTCCTTGTTTCCAGATTCTGATGTTTCACCAAATTCCTTGAAAGGCTATTTCTAATTTAAACTCCCTTCCTCTTTCAAATCTCAGCATTTTAGCTCCCATCTTTGCTGGCTTTGTGAATAAAGTCCAAAAGAAAAACATCATAAAAATAAATGTCTCTCTGGGAGTCCCTAGATAGCTGTATTTAAAGCTAGGAACATAACACTCTTGCCAAACAACCAGGGAAGGAAAATATAGTTTGAAACAGCCGTCACTTATTAGGGCAGGAATACATTTTTGGCACTGACTGCGCAATTAATTAGCTTAGGCTGGGGTGTCATGGCCAGGCTGTGACTGCAAGGCACCTTTCACCTTCCCTCTTCTTCTGCCCTGTGGCCAGTGCCTTCCTCCGTGCCAGTGCCGAGTTGTGCAGTCACAGACTGCTGGACCAAGACATCTGAAATTTCCTTTACAAAACAAAACTTCAGGTTAGTTTCTAATATGATTTATGATATTTTTTTTTTAGTTTACTAAACCAGCTGTTGATGGGGCTGTGCAAACACTGCTACCCACACAAAAAAGGTGGCTGTGTGGCCCAGAGGGGATGTGGAATCACCGTGACATTGCACCATGGATTTGGGTACACTTAGGTCAGTCATCCAGGTGCACCATTAGCTATCACGTGCATTTATGATACCTCTGTATCAAGTAATCGGTGTATAAATGTGAGCTAATTTGTGGGTTTTATCTTTTCCTAGTGGCAAGGAGACTTCTTGCAAGAAGCATGATTTATCCAGCTAGTCAGGGATCCTTGCTGTCCACCATGTACCAAGAAGGGACGATGCAGTTGTTGGAAGCTGAAGTCAGATACATTTAGGCCAGCTATAATGTGCTGTGTCACTTCTCAGCAGTGCCGGTAGTTTAATAGTGAAATGACTTGCAGGGATCCCTTGTGGGATGATTTAAATTCTGACATGGGACAAGGTTTTTCAGGATTCATTAGAAGCTGAAACCCCATTTCTAAAACTGATGTAGAGGTTGGGGTTGTGCTCAAAGATTAAACTGGATCTATTATTGAAACACCTGAATTTTAGCCAGCTGAGTCCCTGAACAAGTTAGAAATCCAACTGAATTATCAAAGCTTCCTGTATTAGGAGACTTAGGTCCTCAAATGCAATCCAGAAAGCTGAGCAAGCTGTCCTGGAAGCTGAGAGCACTGGCCTGTAGGAAACATCTAGGATTAGCAAGGCTGTAGAGTATTCAAAGGTGGGCAGTACTTTCTCTCCTTTAAGATATTTCACGTGTCCTGCTTGCTGAAGCAGGGACTGGGTCTCACTGTCCATGTTCCTGATGGCTGTTCCACTTCAAATGGGTGTTAGGGGCATATGTGTACCACTGTCTCATTTAGTGTGTGTCAAAAAGACATGCTTAGGCTTTTAATTCCAAGGTAGGCTTCAAGTCTGTGGCTCCCGAAGAGGACAAGGCACCTCCTTCCACCCCAAATTAGGCATTACAACAGACTTTGAAGGGTTGTTTGTCCTGCTTGGACATCTCATCAAGCACCTGGTTAGCCTGGCTGCTTCTCTGGGTACTGCACAGGATAACTGTTGAGGTGATGGGACACCCAGGGGGTATCTACCTCCAAGGAAGTTATCACAGTATCAATTATTGTTAATGTAAATTCTTGTATAATCACTGCCCTCTTGTTTCTCTGTGGCCTCAGCATTGTAGAAATTCTTCCTTTGCTGCTTTCTAGAGATTCAGTCTAGGTCAGGGCAGTGCAGTTTTCCCATGTTGGAAACAGCTTATGTGAAGATTATTAAAAAAACACCTTCCTAGAAAAAAAAGGAGAGCAACACCAACAATGAGGTTTATTGTGTAGTTTGTGTATTTGTTTAGGGTTGGCAGCAAGCTATACTGCCACTTGAAAGGTGAAGTGGGAGCAGCAGGGGGAGATATTACTGTATTTTTGGTGTACAACTTTTTTCAACTTCTCACAACCGCCTGTGAAACTTGCAGCCTCAGTGTGGATGTGATACAGAAACAAGAGGAGCAACCAACGACCTACCCCATGCAGGAGAATGAACTGGGTTTCTTTACTGATCCCTGCTAGCACTAATGAAATCTGGATCTTTGTTAGTACAACATAAAAAACTGCAGTCAAGGTGAAAAGCAAGTACCACAGAATTATTGGAATTACTTTGCTGGGACTGGTTTCTGTAATGTCGCCCCTGTGTGTGCTGTTAGCTTAACTTAGCTTTTATTTATTGACCATAACTAACATGAGCGTGCTGAGAGTAAAGAGTGGACATAAGGCGCAGGTGTGCTGTGGGTGGGCATCTCTGTCCTCCACGTCAACATGTCTTATCAGTAAGCCAAGGTACTCTGTCATGTAGAAAAGCTGTCTAAGAGCCCTGATCTATAATGTCACCAAATACAATGAAAATAAGTATGATTTCCACTGGGGAAATACAAACCTTTCTCAGTCGTGAGTTCAGTTTGGAGATTACGTACCTGCTGCATCCCTGGTGAGCTCCGTCTGGGGCTTTTCTTCATGGGAAGACAATTTTATACATGGCTCCAGCTAAGCCACACACAAAGTGCAGCTCTTATCTGGCTTAATCAGCTGGTGGAATAGCGTTAATGTATAAAAAGCTATAACACATATTTCAGTGCAATTTGGGCCCTCCCTCACTAGGAGACCACATGAATGGACCCAAACCGAGCCATCTTTTTAAACATGGTTCCTTTGCTGATCACACAGCCAGACAGAACAGGCACTGAGTGTGCCTTGCTGCACGTACTGAGGATGTAAGTGAGAATAACAGAGGAATGTCAATGCTGTCAGTCTTACTTAACCCTCTAATGATGTCCCTTCCTTTCCTAGATTTTATTGTAACATGTCACATATGCTATACAATGATTTATATAAGTCAACATATGTTAGAATGAATGAATAAAGAGGAATACGTAAGAGAAAAATGCTCAGTGGTCACATTTGTGACACTCCAGCACCAGTTCCAGTATATAAATTTTAAAATGTTAAAATTAAATAGTCATTCCTGGTTCAGTGCCCAAAGAAAGCAGAGATCTGGAATGTGGCTTTCCTTTCAGACAATGATAGGTTCACTCTGCTCTTTTTATATAAACAAGACCTAAGAACTGCTCAGTAATATAGTGCTTATTTAACTCTACTCAGTCAGGATTTTTCAGGCTAAGTAAATAGACAATATAAGGCCACTTAAAAAAAATTAAATTTATTATAAAACATCTTTCAACTGATTTTGAACTCAGAACTCTATTTGGCCCCCAAGCACAGGAAATATCCTTTTGGAGAAGCTTTAAACAAAGTAAAACAGGACTCCTGAACATGCTCCAAGGGAAGTGCCAGCTCCTTTCCTGGATCAGAGAAGCGCTGGGTGGCAGAGGCTGGGCATGAAAGTGGATGGAAGAAGCCACCAGCCATGTGCACCAAGGGCTGCTGGGCCCAGGAGAGGCTCTGGGATGTTGCACCCCTCCCCTTCCCTGCTCCCTGCAGCCATAGGTGTGATGGGACTGCCAAGGAGGGGGCAGGAGGCCCTATTTAGTTGATTAATATCTTCATGAAGGTCCAGCACCAGCACCTCTGAAGTTAGCCCCATGACAGCTGCTGTCTTGGGAGGAGGTAAGGACAGGCTGATCCAGCAGGAAGGTTGCTCCAGGTTATTCCAAATACGCAATGTCTAACCAGATCCTGCAGCTCTCCAGCGACGGCAGTCTCCCACATCACCTAACCCTTGTTGCTGATGAGATTTAAAATATTTTTTTCTAACTTGAAATAACCTGTTCTAATTTATGCCTTTTATTTCCTACATGACTGCATGTCTACAGCAGGGTGCTACCCCCTTGAGGACTTGCATTTTGCTTAATCTAGTTTTGTTACCTTTCTGTTTTCAAATATCAAAAAATATTTTTTCCTCAGCTTTCAGTGTTTCATGTATTTTCTTTCTCTCTGTCCTCATTGAAAAAAAATTAAAAGAAAAGGGAGAATAGCATGAAAGCCTCACTTTAGAAAGAAGCATAAAGCAAAGTTTTATTCTATTCTGAAATAAACTTATAAAACAAGGAGAGTGTTCTGCGTTAAAAATCGGGGGGGGGGGGTGTTCCACTGTTAAGATATCTACAAATCTTTTTCTGACTTTTTTTCATACAAAGGCTTTAGGTTTTTGCCCTGTAATCAAGCTTTGCAGGCATACATTAATTTGCCTTAGCCCACGGCTAACAGACCAGGGAGCCTCTTCAAGTGCAGCCAATAAAGGAGAAAGGCAGCTGTGCCATATAACACATTCACAAAGCTTTACTCTTACAGATGTTACTAGCTTCATTTTTCTTGCATGAACAAAACACTGTCCAGTTACCATTATAACTTCGTAATAGATGTTCATACAACTTTATTGTATTTTCAGAACTGGAGAATTTTTGCTTCTGAAAACAGCAATAGGCTCAGGGTGTAAGTGCTAAGTACTTAAAGTGCAATTGGATAATATTTGCTACTATGGTTATATACCACAATGGCAACGACCCAAAAAAGAATAATCCATCACAAGTGAACACAAAGCCAAGCAAAAGCTACCACAGTCCTGGGTGTGGGGACGCGTTGTGCTGAGGCACTCTATGAGACAGAGAAGGAAAATTCTCCCATTCCTTCATAGTGGTCTCCCTTTTAAGAAAATAATAAATTGTGGTGGTTTTCTAATTTCACTTTTCTAAGTCAGTTCATATAATTCTTCCCTTGGAATTCATCCATTTGATTTCTTGATTTAATGAGATTTTTCAAGGATACCAGTGAATACAAGGCATCCTTCCCAGATCTCATTCCTTTGCTCTTCTCCCTCTTTTCACACCTTTCTCAAAATTTTTCAGCTTTTATAAGGAAAGGGAAGGGGAAGGGAAGGGGAAGGGGAAGGGGAAGGGGAAGGGAAGGGAAAAGAAAAGAAAAGAAAAGAAAAGAAAAGAAAAGAAAAGAAAAGAAAAGAAAAGAAAAGAAAAGAAAAGAAAAGAAAAGAAAAGAAAAGAAAAGAAAAGAAAAGAAAAGAAAAGAAAAGAAAAGAAAAGAAAAGAAAAGAAAAGAAAAGAAAAGAAAAGAAAAGAAAAGAAAAGAAAAGAAAAGAAAAGAAAAGAAGAAAAGAAGAGAGAAAAGAAAAGAAAAGAAAAGAAAAGAAAAGAAAAGAAAAGAAAAGAAAAGAAAAGAAAAGAAAAGAAAAGAAAAGAAAAGAAAAGAAAAGAAAAGAAAAGAAAAAAGAAAAAGTGGCAGCTTTTTAAAAAGGACAATAAGTCAAATTTCTTTTTTTTTTGTTCAAGGGCATCAGACTTGAAACAGTTCATCTGCACCAGCTTTTCAATTTTTATTGACCAGAGGAGAGAGATGGTGTGGAGCCAAAGTGCATATCCTTTGGACCAGTATTTGCTCTCTGCTTGCCTGTCAGCTACAATATCATGTCTGGTTGGGATCTGGCAAGGGTGAATATATTAAAGTACAACGGGAAAATCTTTCAGTGTATTCCAACAATCTGTTAGGGACCAGAATCGTTAAAAGTGAGAGGTGAAGATTCTGGTGCTGCTGAACTGCTTGGAAGCATTGCCATTTTCGCAGGGAGGGAGACAGCCTTTTCCCAGCAAGGATGAGGTTTTTGAGGCTTTCTCTGCCTTCTCCAGCAAAATCTACACCTTAAAGGCAAGTAACTTGCTTGATTGCAAAGAGAAGCCAAACTCTGAGCATGCTTCAGAAAGGGAAGCCCAATCCCCCCTACATGCACCTGCTCCTTTGCTCCTGTGCAAGTCGCTCAGGAGGCTTTGGGGGGCAAATCATTCAAATCTTCTCTAGAAAAGCAATTGCTGGGTTGGAGGTTGATCGGGGGCTTGGGGGGAAGTGTTTTCTACGCCGAGATAGTCCTAAAATAGCCACTAGATGGCAACTCGTGCCTGCCTGGCAGCGCGGCCGCTCCCGACGCGACTATCGCTGCCTGCACCCAGGGCCAGCGGGGCTGGACCAGACCCGTGGGGGCTCGGCAGAAGGGCAAGAAGCGGCTGGGATGCGGCGGTCGAGGGGCTGCCAGGACATCCTGACCTGCCCGGCCACCGGCTGCACAGGGCGGCACAGGCGGGATGTCACCCATGTCAGCAGTAATGCCTTTTTTCCATTCTATATCCATGAATATATGGTATAGCCTACCACGCATGGCTCTCAATCCACCTAGTGTTATGCTTACAGATACAATATATGCATACTGAATTCCATATAACATGGATCTATGTTTATAGGTACATCAAACTTCTTAATATATTTAATCTATTTTTTTCTCAAGTGATAACAAGTTTGATTTAGAGGTTTAATAGAAGCTATCCATTCCAGTCAGAGTTTCCTTGTGCAGACTTTCCTATTTCTCTCATTTTGTAACCCCCCTGTTCCTAGCACTTTTACAATCTAATTCCCTTCATCCTCACTTCTCATCTGACCTATCTTTTGTTGCTCAATGTCCATTTGTTCCCATCCCATGCCCTCTGGTTCCCTCACAGGGTCCCTCTCAGCTCTTGGTTCTCCCTTCATTTCCTTTTCCTTTCCCTCATCAGTTAGTTGGATCTTCTTGGATCAGGCCAATCTGACCTCTCGCTCTGCCCTTGTCCTCCTTTTATTTCTTCAAAAGTCCTGCCTTCAGCTCTACTTTATCCTCCTTTCAATTTTCTTTCTATGACCAGGAACTTTTGTGGATGGCAAAAGTACATGGACATACTGACATACAAACAAGTTACACACAAGCTGAGGGGCCTTTATGTCTACTCTTACTAGCCACTGAGAGTAAAGGTGATAAGAGAAGCTGTGAAAATAAGAAGTAGAGCAATTATAACTCCCTTTTCATTAGCCATTCTTATTCCTCATTTTTTGTGGCTAACTCTGATGTGACTAGAATCACCTTTCAGGCTCCCAGGACCCAGCAAGCAAGAGCTGGCATAGAGTCAACATCCAACACCAGCTGAGCCAGCAGGTGGGAAAATAAAGCCCCTTCTTGAAGGAAATCATCAAATACCCTCTGCATCTTGGCAAAAATGCACAGGGGATTTCTCTATGTCAGCTGGGGCCCAGATGCTATGGCACATGACAAGGGATCCATTTCAAAGCTAGCTACATCAAGTAATATCCCAATATTTTCATAAACTGGTCTTATCATGGGGCTCAAAGCAACACTTTTTGAAAAGCGGTTTATTAAATGCAAGAGTATGACACTGTGATGTTCATGAGAAACACCACTATCACATACCATGTGTGGGCTCAGGCTATTGAAACAAAGCAACACACAGATTCCTGTCATGACATAGATTTGTAGATGACGGGTTACTTTTCAACTCCACAGCTTGCAGCCTTGTCTTCTCCTCACTGAAAGGATGTCACAATCTCATTATCTAGATGCTCTGACATTTAATGTGCTCTCCATACAAGCAGCTGCTACCTTGTACCCAAGCAGTTACATGACCTGCCCAGGCCTGCATCTCTGAAGTCACCAGGTATTAGAAAGCTGTAGGAGCTCTAGTAGTGCACCTGGCCAAATGCAGACCAAGAAGGAACGCATTTGGGGTTGGGAGGTGGAAATTCTTCTACAGCCCCTCTAGACTGCAGGGATGTCAGCTCTCCTCTCCAGGCATGCTGCTGCTCTTCCAAGACCTGCCAGCAGCTCTGAGGGCTTCAAATTCAACACACCTTATGGTTGCAGAGGTTTCTCACAGTGAGCTCTTGAGAAGCCACTAAAATAGCTAAATTAAACCCTACTAATGAGATATTGTTGTATGTGAAGATCCTTTGCCTTTGAATGAATCTGTCACCTCCATGGTAACTGTGGTCAAAGTCACAGATAGGCATATGGACACAGACATGATTGATCAATGTGAATATGTACCATTCCTGTTTGGGATGGTCAGTCAACCAGACAATCATCGCACTCAAACAGGGAGGTTAGACTGCAAGCGCTTTGTTGCGTATTTTGCAGAAGACTATATTGCTGATGTCTTTTTGGAGCTCTGAAGCTTAACACTTTGCTTTCTTAAGAGTTGTTTTTCCTGGTGAGGCAGTATATCGAGTGCAAAATAGCACATTCCCCTGCACAACTCTTCTCAAGAGGAGTCCCTTTGACACAGAGGTGTTGCACCAAGTGTACACTATGTGAAAGAAACATAGCCACATCAGAAGTCCTCCAGAGATATCAAAGGACAGTTCATAGCAGCATTTTGGGCTGAAGACCAGGTTTTAACACTTCCTACAGGCAGCAGTCTACAGTGGTCCTGAATGGAGCTGGAATAATGAGTGTATAGAGAAAAGCACGGAGTTTTTAATCAGCTGTCGTAACATAGAGACAATACTGTAAAGCACCAAAAGGCCACACCACACACTGCCCTCTTTCCCATGCAAGAAGACCAGAAAGCTCTCATTCCTCCTGCCAACAATAACCTCATCCATAGTGCAGGAAATGACAGCTTGCCATCTTGAAGGTATTACCAAAATGTCCTTCCAGCCAGTGCTTCTCTGCCTTCCTCGTTTTACTTTCAGACAGATTTCTGCATCCTTTTGTTGTAAAAAAACTTCCTGGAGAAATAAATAAACTTTCTTGTTCTTCCAAGGGATTCATCACTGATATTTTTGTCCTCATATCTATTTCCTCTCACATTGCAAAGGTCTTTCACTCAGTGACAGGACTCCTTTAGTACCGCAGGCTTCTTCAACCGTCTCAGTTATTTTCATTCATGTAATGAGTATGGTGCAAACTGCTTTTGTCATATTACACATTTTCACTGTCTGTCACTTGTCTTAATATTTTTTTCTTCTGTAATGTAAATCCTAAAATGTGCCTGGCCAACAAATTATAGAAATAGCTACTTCTATGACAGGAATACCCTGAGAACCCACTCAGGCTCTGCTGTCCTCAACATCATAAAAATGCTCAGGAGACAATCTATAACTCAGAATCTCTAAATTTGGTCAGAGATGATACTAATGAAGGCAGGAATTCTGAGAAAAGAGAATGGAGTGTCACAACAACAGAACAGGGTGCATATTTGCAGTTATCTGTAATTTACATGTTCAAAGTCTCTATTCTCTAAGACACAAGAAATATGAAAAGTATCTGTATTGCCTACAGACAACTTGTGTCATGTTTGCTATTTTTCAGGCAGTCCATTAAATTTGCATGTGAACTGAACAAAGCACAGTCACTAATTTATTTGTGAAGTTTATGTAAGTATTTGTATTCTCACTAAGCAAGCTAAAAGAATTCACGATTTAGTGTAAAAGCTGCATTCAGACTGAATGTACAGTCACTGTACAAACAGAACTATTGCCACTGGAAACAGCTCATGCAGTGAGCCTGCTAATTGCCCTAACTTCATAAACTCAGCACTGGATCCAAGGTCTCCATGCTCAAACAGCTTGGCTTGGCTGCTCCATTACGGGTTCCTGGGCATGGATTGCGGCAAGGCCAACACTGTGGCCATGTAAGGCAGTTGCACACAGCTGTCACACAGCACGTAGAGCTGGGGATCTTGTTTTCCACCAGAGAATTCAGAAAGCTCCCAGAGAGGCTGGGGTGTCTTCAGAGAAAGGAGCTACCATGGAGTGAGACACTGGGTCTGAGCTGCCTGGCTTCCCTCTCAGCTCAGCAGAGGGATGAGCGGTCCCAGGGAACAGACCAAACACTGCACAATTACCTGGGAAACAAAGAGGTCCTTGATCTCAGATTCTGAAATTTTTGAGTAATTGGTTATCTGTGTAAATTTATAATAGATAAGTCCCAAACACTCTCCAATACTAACTTCAATGTGTGTCTATTCCTGATATGATTAATAAAGAGATAGAATACTTACTTGAAAAATTATTAATGGTTAATATAATTAAAAATTGATGTCATTACAGATGTGACTCAAAGATGTGAAATCACTTTATAAATGGAAACAGCTCCAGTATCTTGAAAGGCTGACAGGCTTACTTGATTTACTTAAGTGTCAGAAACAATAAAAATATTTAAATACTACCCCAATGTAGCCATTGATTTAGTTACAAAGTTAGTCCATCAAACATGAAAAGTGAGTTCAAATATTTCAAACAAAAGGTAGGAAAGGTTATTACTTATTTACAGGTTGAGGAGCAATGGTAAAGTAAGCCTGAACTTCTTATGATATTGTACCAAATAAACATCAAATTATTAATCTGTGCTTTGAGTGTTATTAAAAGCCTAGAGACTTGCACACAGCAAATTCACCTACTGTAATATGGTGAATATACATTAAAATGTTCTAGTATAAGGAAAAAAACCAGAACAAGTAGATAGACCACATGCTGTATGGGTAACACATACAAATATAATTTTGGCACAAGTCATTCAATCTGTTTCTACTTTAATTTTTCGATCAGAGAATGCAAATAAGTAGATTACCCTCTCCTTTTAAAGTTGCTTGAAACAGGCAAAAAGCTAAATACACGGGCTAAATATCACAATATTTATTTCACAGAAAAAAAGCAAAAACTTTAATTAATGACTAAAAGATACATTTGGCTATTCGGCTATGCTGGTTTGCTTTTTATTAGTAAATCAAGTTAATCTTGTCCAGGTTGTATTTCTATCCTACAGATAAACACATCAGAAGATAAGGAATATATAGCCATTTTCTGGGGTAGTAGGAAAACCAGCATAAAAATAAGGCAAGAGTCAAAGAGAAGATTTATTTCAAAGGACGGTCTTGCCTGGGTGCAGTTGCAGGACAGGGCTTGGTGCGAGCGCAGCTTGTGGCCTCCTGGCACTAAGCAGAGGGAAAGACCGTTAAGCTTCCCTCTTTCCCAGAAGTATGATGATCAGACAGTCCATATGGCTTTTCCTTTTCAGGGTCTTGCAAAGAGAAAAAAAACCTGTTGTGCAGTGTAATGAAATGTTAGTAGTTTTGTTTTCGTGCTTGGTACACTGCATACCAAGCCTCCACTTTTTATTGTAAAGATAAAACAAGAGGGAGATATGGGTTCCTTTTCCCAGAAACAGCAGCTCTGAGCAATAAAACTGGGCCAAATCGTGTCACTGTAAATACACAACCAGCAAGATTCAAGCTTTCCTTTCAGTTTGGTTGTAAACTCCTATAGGAGTGTTTCAGTTTGAGCCTCCCAGA
The DNA here is from genome assembly GCF_000695765.1 of Mesitornis unicolor. Classification (NCBI taxonomy): domain Eukaryota; kingdom Metazoa; phylum Chordata; class Aves; order Mesitornithiformes; family Mesitornithidae; genus Mesitornis; species Mesitornis unicolor. Next base: position 1,219 of record NW_010172335.1, on the reverse strand, counting down.
CTTAAAGGACATGGGCATTTCCCCTTATAATGAATATGAGCAGAGAAGGGGATCACAAACAAGCTATTAAAACCTACTGAGCGAATTTGTTAAGAATTCGTAAAATTACATTTACTTGGCAATATATTGTTATCTTTTAAGAAACAGAGTCAAAGCCTGCTGAAAAACAAGTGACCTGATATTTTCCTGCAAAACCAGGGAGTTGTCCAGGACACATTCATATGCCTTTGCTGCACAGTCAGAGAGGAGCACAGCCAGAGAGGAGCACAGCCAAGGTAAAAACCATGAACTGAACCTTCCCCATCACCAAGAGTCACAGGCGATTAAATTCCTTGCAGGAGGTAACACTCTGTGTTACTGCCATCTTCCACCTGAGCCCCTGGGAGACCCACCAAGAGACTCTGCAAGGATCTGCACCTCTGTATGTTGAGAGGCAAACTAGAGACAAATTTGGGAAGACAGTTTCTGTCTGGGAAATAAATATCACCTCTGATTGGGTATACAAAGGTATTATCCCAATGCAGGCTTTGGGAAATGCTGCCAAGTGTGGGCCATGAAACCCTTTGGCCTGCCTCAGAGCTGAGGAGGGCTCAGGGTGGCAGAGAACGGAAACAGTGGGACCTGGGACCCCCTCCTGAGCTGGCCTGGCTCTGGAGTGCCCAAGAACTGGCACAAGGGGGGCACATCATTAATTAATTTCCCAGAGTGGGTAAATCCTACACTGAAGGAAAGGGTATAACATTTCCTTTTCCCACTGCAACCTGCTCCCACCCAGGCACCATCTAGGTTTTATATACAACATAACACGGTGTATGCTCTTTACAAAGGGTCTTTTAAGGTTTGCTGCCACCTTCTTCATGTATGTGTGTGCTGCCTTTTACACGTTAATCTGATGCTCTCATAAGATGCTCATGAAGCAGGACACATCCTGCTCTGCTTCATCACCCATGCGCTACACACAGCTCCTCTGCAAGAAAGCTTCCTTCCACCTGGAAAGTAAAAGCTCTCCAGTGGCTGCACGAAGCCACCTCACGCTGCAGCCAGGCAGGCTCCGCTCCCGCGTTCGCCTCCCGCACCACTGTTTGTCACTGGATTCTGCGACAGGGCACAGGGCTGTGCCTTCGAACCGGTGTCCCTACACTGGGGGGCCTTGCCCTGGCCCACCCCAGCACCCGATGTCACCGCGGAGCCGGGCAGTGCGGGGAGACGCCTCTAGGTG